>NC_089981.1:55689767-55819767 GCF_036417845.1 Apteryx mantelli
AGATGAAGATGAAAAGTCTTGCTGGGTCTCTCATCACTCAGAAGACTGTTCCAAGAAGGCCTTGCCATCCCCTCGTTTTGTTCCTTCATAAAATGTGTCCTTTAGTTTCAAACAGATCTTTATAGTTTGTGCTTCATTAAGTCTCTCCCCATTCCTCCCCCATCTATTTTTTTTGGACTCTTCTTCAAAGAGCTTGCAGGTGAAGATTTAAAAGACAGAACAGAGAGAACAGGAGCTTCTTCCAGTAGTTCTGAGCCTTGGCTTTGGACAAAACAAAACTAAAAGTTGGGCAGCTTTCCTCAATGAAAGAAGTTATTAACGGTCTTTGCACCAAACCTAGAACTTTATCATGAACTCAAAGCTTGGGGAAAAAAAGCAAGAGAATACTGTAACAAACTTCGTACAGAGTTCGGTCTATTAATTGTTTCATGTTAGATATTCTATGTGTTTACCTCAATTGAAAAAAAAAGAATGTTTTTGCTAGTATCAGATCTGCTGTGGAATTGGTATTGTATGTCCATGAATTCTTCCTTTCTCAGCACGTGTTCCTCACTAGAAGAAAATGCTGTTACCTTTAAGCTTTGTCAAAATTTACATTAAAATACTTGTATGAGGACTGTGACGTTATGTTTAAAAAAAAAAAGTGTTAAGTCACAAAATGCGGTAATAAATATTTCATTTTTGATTTTTTGTTAGGCTTTTGTGTTTTTAATCATGCTGAGGAGAGACTGACGTTATTGGGAAAGATGTCTTAAAAATATTTCTATCAGCATCGAGAAGAAAGGTTGGAAGTAACAGAAACAAGCCTATCATCAGATTAATAGAATAATTGAATTAAATAATGACTGAGGTTTTATATTTCTGCTGATTATAAATATTATGTCTATATCATACAAGATTAAACAAAACTCCAAATATTCTCTCATCAGATTGTTTTTCATAGAGCTATATCTAATATCTGTATTATCTGTCCGTGAATAATATGGATCTTCAGTTAGAGTTGTGGATGCCCATAATCTGACAAGACTAGTACACCCATGGGGGTTAAAGGTACATGTGTGTGTGCGTATGTACGTGTGCGTGTGTATGTGCATACATAATCACCACAGACTTTAACTCCAGCTATTTAGCTCAGACGTGAAGAATGACTGTAACACAGGGCTAGGTTCAGAAGTTTTAGGAAGAGAAAAGCAGCTTTGAGTTTAACGAGAGTTTTACCTGTGTGAGGATTGCATAATCCAGCTTTTGAGATGGTTTTATTGCTTTTCTTTTCTTCATTTTCAAAAGAAAAAAGCCTATCAACTAATGAGGAAAAATGTTAATTTGACATTTTAAATATAAATAGCTAGTGAAGAATCATGGGTGAGGGTTGGTTTTGCTTAAACAAAAGCTTGTAGCATTTTGAAGCAATTAAAGGAGAGTTTGAACTAGAGAATAATTATTGTTAGAAAGTTGGCCTTATTTCACTACACTTAGTGGCACTATCAAGTCAGTGGGAACAGGATGGGGCCCAAGGAGAAGAGGAAGGTTCTGGCTTTATTTCGGGAGTGTAGGGGAAGAGAAGTGGGAATGGGACTGAATTTATCTTAACTTTCTAGGAAACAAATGTTACCGGTTTAACCATTTGTAAATTTGTAACCCCTGCCTTCCTTCCTCCTCCTCATTCCAAATGGCTGGTGTGTTATTAAAAACTTTGACTGACAACTTTTACCTTTGGAATGTCAAAAGAGTTTCAGCCTCGTAGTTAATGTTTAATTTCTGAGCTGAGTAAATGGACCCACGCTGCTGGCAACAGAAGAGAGGTTGCCAGTAGAATGGGTGTGAGGATTTATTTAGCAATCGGGTCCCGCTTTGTAGGCGTCTTCTTAAGGCATTCATATAAAATTTAAAGGATGATAAATTCCACATTTAGCTTTCATGCTTTCTGTCCTGACTAAAATCGCTTCGACCCTTAAGTCCTATAAGAAGAGCACACCCTGGGCTCCTATTTTCGAATTCTGTGAATTTTGTGGATGTGGGAAACAAGAAGGCAAGATTTGTTGTGTTTGCATTTTAAAGGGAAGGGTTTTTTTATTTTTTTTAATATAAGTCCTTTATTTGCTTGCAAATCTTTTCTTTACAATTTTAGGAGAAGTGTCAGAAAATGTCCTTGCAATGGTAGAAGGAAAGGGAGCAATTTTCTCTAGTAGGTTGTTGGTTTTGTAATGAACTAAATATCTGTATTGCTGTGTTGTCTTTTATTTTATTTTTTCTTTTTTTTTCTTTTCCGTTTGGGCTGTGCTCTCCATGAGATGTGTTGCTGAAATCCAAGGTACAATAGCATGCAGAGATTTCTCCGTCTGAGATTTACTGTTTAGTATGGAAGGTTCTGATTTGGTATTTTTAAGAACTGCTCAGCTGTCAAAAGCAACCAAAAACGGGAATAATGTTTTGACAGCGGTATGGTGTGAAAGGAAATACTGTAGTCTGAATAAAAATTGCTTATGCTCTGGGAAACGAAGGGTAACAGAAAAACACCTTTTGTTTACACATACACATGTTTATAATCCCAAATTTCCATTTCTCTGAGCGATTCTGGGCTGGGAGTTGTAGTCACCACAAATGAGGGATTTTTCTTCCAGATTTTGCCGCCTTTAAGGCGAAGAGAGGAGGGAAGCGCACCTCCGCCGGCGCGGCCGCCCGAGCCCTGCCCGCCGCGGCGTGCGGGCGCCGCGGGGCGAAGAGGAGCTGCCGGGGAGCGCGGCGCTCCCCCGCGGGCGCTCCTAGCAGCGGAGAGCGAGGCAGAGAAAACTGACCCAGCCCAGGTTTGCAGGGACGGGGGGGCGGGGAGGGGGAAGGGGACTTGGGGAAGAATGTGGCAAATTTCTCTAGCAGCTGTCGCAAGATGGAACCCGTTTTTCCCATCCGAAGCAGCGAGTGCTCGTACACAAGTTCCCTGTTACTCTGGCAGTCCCCTAATTGCACGAGGAGCGTGAGGGTCTGCCCCGCAGTGCCTTTGCGAGGAGGCGATCCGGAACCGCTAGCTCGGCTACACCTTCCGTGCAGTTTATTGAGGGGAGATCCAGTGGAGCCAGGAAAATTCCAAGATCCTTTCCTTACACACGGCTGCTTCCATGAGCTGTGTTTAGAGGGGCAGGAGAGAGCTTCACGGTCTTGGAGGGATATCTCCGCCCTACAAGTCTTCCCTGCCGCGTCCCTGGGTTAAATCAAGAGAAAACGGGGTTGACTTTAAATTCTTCTATACTTTATGAAAAATAAAACCCGATGTCGCTGGACAAGCGATAGCCTGCTACAAGGCTGGGTAAGCCCAGCATCTTTGAACTGAGAAGGACTGTGCGAGATTGGAGGCGGGTGGGGGAAAGGTTTGAAGGCAGATTTTAATATTAATAGTTTTGGTGGCGAGAAAGAGACAGACAGAAGGGAGGTTGCTCCTCTGGGCAGAGTCTCTGCGACAGTGATGATGGATGACCCCGCACAGCTAAACAACTCCTCCCCTTCATCCCCACACGGTGTCAAAGCTACTTTACTCGCAGCTTTAGGAATAAAATAAATAAACACCCTCGGCCCCTTCCTCGCATCGATTTATGGATCATTATGAATCAATTACTGCTCTTAATATTTTCGTATTTGCTTATATAAAAAGGGGCTCTACTGCAGGAAAAAAAATCAGTCTTTTGCTTTAGTAAGAAATAACAGAATCTTCCTATATAGCCCTATGACTAATAAAACGCTACCAATAACTCGAGTTTAGCCACTTTCCAAGAGTGGCTAACTGCGCAGTTATTGGGGTGATGATGGATATTGTAACTGCGCATTTTAAAGAGCGACTTCCAAACTAATGGGCTCTACTTTGCAGGTAGAGAAAAGAGCAATATATCCATACGGTGCATGCAGCCTCATTATTTAAATCTCCCAGGAAAAAAAAAAAAAGTAAGCCCCATAATAAACAACTCCCCCTCGCCCAAACAGCGTAATGTGGGTCTGTTAGCGCCGTGAAAGTGAGAGGGTCTCGGGTTGCGCGCCTGCGGGGCAGAACGCGGAGCGGAGCTCTGCGCGGTGGCTCCGTGCTATGGGAAGGAGGCTTCAGCGGGGACAGAAAGTGTGTGAAGTTGGATTTCTCTCGCTTTCTCTGTATTCTCCCATTTGCAGCAGTGTTTGAGGATCTCAAGGTGTTTCTATGGCTACCTTCTGTATGTGGGAGGGTCATATGTGGGGGTGCCCAAGAGAAAAGGCAGCTCTTGGGTGATCATTTATCAATGTCACCCACATAATGATTCTCTCTGCAGCCTTCTATTGATGAGGATAATTACATTAGCTCAGAGTGACTGATCAATGAAAAACCACCAAACAAAAACTTCTTTACTCTTCTATAATACCAAAAACCGATACAGAAATAAGATAGAAAGCGAGGGTGGGATTTCCCCTTCCTTTCCTTTTAGCAATGATTTTTTTTAACGAACAAGGGAAAGTAAGAAAATTTTATCAGATTAGTCACCTTCTAAAAAGAGACTAACATTTTGTGAAAATGTTTCCTTAAAACTGTTGTCATCATTCCTTGCCTGGTAAAGGCAAATCATTAGTTTTAATATGAACTGCTGCTTCTCTCGCAGATCCAAGATCCTTCCCTTTTACACTTGTGCTTTTAGAAATCTGGAGGAAAGAAAATAAGTACGATTGTCTGGAGCTACGAAGAGGAAAGGGAATGCAAATAACTTCTTTCACAAATGCAGTTGTCTCTCTATTTGTCAAGTTTTCTTTGTTGTTATCACTTCATAAGTGATCTCTATTAAAGATGGAATGTTGTCTCCCTAAGATGCTGTTATATCGGTGAAAGTTTGCAGTTAAATTACGATTTCGCTCTTTCTAGAGTTAAAAATCAATGTTTTCTCAATTAAAGGGAATTTTAATGCTTTTACTTGGGAGTTGTTAAGGGCGCCGTAAATTTTATTGTAATGCCTCTAAGCTCCGAAGCCCTGCCAGTGGACAGGTTGATATTCATGTTGTTTTTTGGGGAAGAGGTTGTTGCTGGTTTTGTTCTCTCCATAAAGGGCCTTCTTCAGAAAACTCAATCATTTTGAATAACTGCAAGACAAACTGATGCGAAGGGGGAGGCGAGGGGGGATCAAGGCTATTTCTTCTGTTCTCTCCGCTCCGTACTGGTGATCAAATCCTCCCGCTTTGAGAGACCACTAAGTCTGCCTTGATGTATTTTCACGGGGCGAAAAGAAGGTTACTCAGCTGATTTTACTGAGGAATAGAGAAATGTTTCAATCTAGGAGCACGTGTTTCAAAACGTCCCCCTACACTCTCGCTCACAAAACTTTTAACCGAGCTGAACACGCGGATGCTTGTGTGTTGTCTGCGAGCTGTGCTAGGTACAGCTCCCGGTGCCCCGTGTGCTCGGTAATAACGAGCTGTCTGTTCAGTCCTTGTGCAGCATGCAGTGCTGTTTAAAAGATCTTCCTTTAAGCACTCGTAGCGCTAATAAAGAATATATCTGTTCCTAGCGAAGACGTTGCATTTCTGTAAGCATCTACTTACAAAGATGGCTACAAGTTAACGCTTGAAAGTAAATGGAAGTCCGAATCAGACTGCTAGAGGCTTTTTTTGTCAGCAAACTTTGCCTTTGCAGGCTACTGCCAAGTAAAATCCACTTCAGGAGGCTGATTCCGAACCCATTTACACGGGGCTGATTCCTCGGGCTTCGGAGGAGTTTCTCCTCTGGCCGTGGGATCAGAAATAGGCCCCTACCGCCTGTTTTTTTTCCGGCGCGTGTTTAAAATTCCTTAAATTAGCTCCATGAAGAAGCAGTGCAAACTCCTTTGATTAAAGCTACTTCCAGATTCTCCGAGATTAGGAGCGAGAAAACGCAGAGTAGGATGTATTTATTATTTATACTATCGTCCACTGTGAACAGTTGGAAGGGGAGGATTAAAGCGTGTGTTTGAAAGAGAGAGAAGGCGAAAGAGATAGAGGGGGAGAAACGGAGAGCGAAAGAGGTGCACCACTTTCTGCGGTCGGGACCAAGCTGCTTCTCGTCTCGCACTCCCCGAGCTCCCGCGAAGCCATCCCAGCGGCGTGCTCCCTAACCCGGGGCGAGCAACTCCTCCTCCCGCTCGCTGCGCGAACAAGCAGTGTCCCACATCACTTCATTAACGAACCTACATTAGTAACCCGATCTCTCTGATTTTCAGCGAAGTTTTGTATTGTTCTGACTGAGCCTTGTGCGTGGCACTAAACACATTTAGTCCTTGAGAAAGGGAGCGGGGGGATGGCTTTCCACTCTCAGGCTTGTGTGTCTGTGTTTAGAAATGCAGGGCAAAGGGAGAAAAACAAAGACACAATCTAGTTCTCACCGAGCAGGTTTACTTTAGGACCTCACTTTAATGGGGGCGGGGGACTGGGCATCGCAGCCGTTGTATTTGTCTGAGGCGGAGGTGAGGAGTCCGGGAGCTTTATTTTTCTGCGGATGCGGATCCCCAACAAGGAAACATTTTCAAATCTATGAGCCTTGAATGGACAAATACTCACTATTAATATGGGACATGGACGAGTGGCAAAAAAGCTGAATGGAAACTGTGCGGTAGCTTTGGGAGAAACTAACGATGTGCTTCAGCTCTTGCCATTACAGGGAAGGAGAGGGAAGGAGAGGGGGGGAAACCCTTTCTGATTAATAACTAGCAGGGTAATGTTGAGGGCTTTTTCTGCCCGATTGCCTTTTTGAATTAGAGCCGATTTCTTCACACTTCAATAGGGCCTGTCTCTTTTAAAATGACTGACAGATTTGTTTCTCCTTTTTTCTCTCCCTGAGACTTAATGATGTAAATTTTCTAATTAGTTAAATCACGTTGCTTAAAGGCCTTAATATTTACCGGGCAAGGAATGATAGTCGTGTTCGGATCTCTTGAAACAACCGGTGAAATAACATTAGGCTTTTTACAGAGGGAGGGGGGAAGAGTGGAGGGAGGGGTGGATTGGGGAAATATAACGTAAAATGAGAGCTAAAGTTCAGCCTGGAGCTTCTTCCCTCCTCCCCCACTCCCCCAAACCCGCTTTTATTTTTCAATCAGCTAAGATTTAATTAGGAGCCCCCAGGCCGGACGATCTGATATTTTCTCATTAGTTTCCCATCAGTAATCTTGAGTGTTAGATTGGCTTAAAGGTTGTCAACATTTGACCAATTTTATTTAAGGCAAAGAAATCACGCATTATAGCTCCGGGACCTGAGATCTGAAAATAAATCCTGCCCGGATCAGCGGAACTAACAGGCGAAAAAAATGTTGACAATTCATCGTTGTATTTAATAAGTTGCATAATGTATAGTACACAGAGAGAGAGGGAGAGAGGCAGAGGGAAATCCGTGCAGTGAAATGCATGTACAAGGCATCCAGCACGCCTGTAACGCGCACTGCTTCACGCAGGGCTGTGCTAAGCGCTCGGCAGGTATTCGGGGATGGTAAAGGGCGGCCAGGCTGGGCGGCAAGAAGCGAAGGCGCTGGTCTGGGGCTGCGCAGCGCTGGGAGCGCCGAGTGTGCGTGTGTGTGTGTTTGTGTGCGCGGTGCGTATGTGTGTGTGTGCGTGTGTGTCCGTGTGTCCGTGTGCGTGTGAGGGCGTGTGCGCGCGTGTGCGTGTGCGCGCGTGCGAGTGCGTGTGCGTGTGGGAACGCCGCGCCGCCGCGCCGGCTCCCAGGCGCAACGTCGGAGCGTCCCCTGCTGGCCGCGCCGCGCCGCGCAGCGCCGCCCGCCCGCCCGCCCGCCCGGGGAGCCGCGCTCGCCTCCGACGAAGAGCCCTCCCGTCCGCGCTGGGCGCTTAATTACAGAAACAAGGGATTAAATACGCGGCGCACAAAGCACGCACACGCGGGGCCGCGCACATCCACGCCCGAGTATACAGCGTAGGTTACAAGAAAGCATGTCCTCTGTCCCCTTTCCCCTCTCTCCGCGCCTCTCTTTTGGCCTCGGATTACAATATAAACTGTTTATGAAAATGTCTTTTTTTTTTTTTTTTAAGAGCACAAAACTACTGATACAGAAAAGAGGGAAACGTTGATAATAAGGCTAAATACGCTTTTGTAGCCTCTGCGGTTTTACTTGATGTCTCGTTTCTACAGCGCACGCCGGGAGGGCAAACGCCCTTGGTGCCGGGCGCGGCGGTGCCGGCAGCCCCAGCGCGGCAGGTACCGCAGCCCCGCCAGGCCCGGCCACCCCTGCGCCCTGCCCTGCGCGGGCAACGCGCCCCTTCGGGCACTGCTGCAAGGCAGGCAGAGCGCCGGGGGCTGCCACCCAAACCTGGCCCCAGATCCCCTGCCTTCCTGGCTGCCCTGGCGCTCCCACGGCCCCTGTGCGCGCAGGGCACGCGTGCCCGCGGATGCGCGCAGAGCTCAAACACTTGGGGGGAGCGCAAATGGCAGTAAAACACGACAAAATGAATCTCGCATGGTCCCGGTAGTTTATAGGTAAGCCTGCGATTTTATGTTTGTTGAAAACACGACAGAAGGGTAAAATCAACTGATCTGGCGCGATTTCATCTGCGGTTTTTCCCCTTAGTAAGGAAAGGCTCTTCCGCACGTTTCTCTCCCTTCACGCACGCACAGACGGTTGCGAGCCCGCAACGACTGTACCTAGCCATCTTCCCAAGTAGGCTCCGCCGTGCCAGCTCCCGCCAACAGCCCAGCGACTCTTGTCCCCGGGAGCCCCGAGGAAGAAGCCGGGGGAAGCTGCGCAGGAGCCGGGGGGCGCGCCGCGGCCCCGCGGCCCCGCGGCCGGCGGCGGCGGGAGCGGGAGCGCGGCGGCCGCAGGCGCGGCCGCGGCCCGGCCCCGCGCCGCCTCCCCGCGGGGCGAGCGGCGGCCCGGGGCGGCGGGAGCGCTCCAGCGCCGGCGGCCGCGGGGCCGGGCGCCGGGGGCTCCGCTCCCTGCTGCGGAGACGCTGCGGGTCCTTCGCGGGGGGGGTCGCTCCGGCGCGGGGCAGCCTGCCCGCGCGGGGCAGCGGAGACAGGCAGCAAAAGCAGAACTCTGCTGGGAAGCCACAAGCAAAATCGTAAATCGCCCGCGTTTACAAGGGCACCCAGCCTCTCTGTGTGTGTACTGGGGTATCGCAGTTAAATATTTATAGTTTAAAGGATTATTTCGCCTATTAAAGAAAATACCAAACCCCTCAAACCTGCGCCTAGCTCTGCTGGCTCAGGGCTGTGCCTAGATAAAGTCCAGCTAAAACGATGCTTTGCAGAGAATCTAGCTTGCTGGATCAAGGCAATAGTTGCTCAAATTTATTTTCTTTTAAAAATGTGCATGTAAGGGAATGGGGGTGGGTGGGAAGAGAATATTTTTCAGAATACCAGAAGATACCTTTCTTGAAACAAAGGCAAGGGGAATCATCTCAATTGCAAATCCATCAGGCAGAGACTAAATAACAATATTTATAGGACGGCAGTCAAAAATACAATGTACTTAAAAACAACAGCAAATGCTTACTACAGTTGCTACAGCGCAGCTTAATAAAAAATTAGCCTTACTGACAGTGTTGTCAACATCTTAAGTAAATTATCATAGCGATGGTCTTTGGAGAAGAGAACCCACACTCCTTGGTAAAACACCTCCTATCATTAATCTTAAACCACTTGAAGATTATGATGGAAAGAATGGGATCAGTAACCATTATCATCTCAAATTGCTGTTAAAAACTCCGCTGTTTATTTTTGCAACCAAAGCAAATGTAACTGGGAAATGCAGAAAAGGGAAGAAAGGAAAACACAAGAAAAGCAGAACAACTGAGGCGAATCCTGTTGCAACCCCGATGATAAACACATGGAAAAAGCTGTTACTGCTCTGTGGATTGCTGGAATTTGGGTAGACATTAGAAAAATAAACAAAGCGATGGCTCCGCACCAGCTCTGTAAATGCAACGGTTCATTCCATGGAAGGTAACTTTTCAAAATTAATTGTATTTTTCTGAATATTCAATATTTGGCTTTATCTACATCGATCATTTGATAAATACCAAAACTATTAAAAATGTACTCACATCTTTAGCTCTTCATATCTTAAAATAAATTCCCTTTTACCCTTTTTTACTGAGAGTTTGGTATGCATTGCATGTTTTCACAGTAATCCTCAGAGTAAAGTCCATAGTATCATTTCTATGAAGATCCGACATACTCGAAGAATTTGCTCAGAGTGAATTCTTTTCAGAAGGGATCTATGATTTTTCTAGTAGTCTCTGCAGTTACATTATCCCTTTTTGAAACCCATTTTTACATCTGAAAAAAAAATTGCTCTTTTGTTAAACTAATTCCAGGATTTGGCAGAGAGGGGGGAATCTGATGATTTAGGGACACTCGACCTGAAATGTTATTGGCGGATCTTTACGCCTTCAATGAATTCACAAATCGATGCGAATTGGGCACACGCCTGAATATGATCAAATACAGATTTTTGAAGTTATTCTTTGAAAATGTAAAAGTTTACAGGAAGCCTTGAAACAACACGATGCCCCCCCGACCGGCCCTCTTTCCTCCCCGCCTCACCCCCCCTCCAAATAAAAAGAACGGGTGGCATTAAAACAGGAGGACGCAAATTAAAACACACTAAACAATTCTTTTCGCCCAGCAGAGCGGCTGGAATCTTCCTGTTGTTCCACGAAGATTCATTTCAGCAGCGGTGTGCGGAGGCAGAGGCAGCCGGGCTGCTGCTGCCCCTCCGCCGGGGGCACAGGGGACTTGCTGGCGCGGCGCGGCGGGGCGCGGCGGGGCGCGGAGCGGCGCGGGCGCTGCGCGCAGGTAGGCGCCGCGGCAGCCGCAGCCGCGCTGCCCGCTCCCCCGCCGTGGCCCCGCGGTGACCCCAGCCCGGAGCTGCGGAGAGGTGAGAGGTGACGCTGCGAGCCAGCGCAGACCTGGCCCTTTTAAAGCCACAGCTAATCAGTCCTCTCCTAAACTGAAATATAGGGACCAGAGGGGAAGCAATTTCGTTGTAAAGAATTTCCATGCACTCACCAAGAACGAAATAGTATTAAAGTGAAGAGAGTATTCTCCACAACGGGCAGATTTGTCACCAAGGAGCAGTTTGGTTAAGACAAACTGTAAAATTATATACACACTGCAGGGATCTGATAGATCTACACGGGTGTGAGATTATGCATCACACGCACACACAACAATAAAATAAGGTTACTGACTTGTAGAAAAACTTTAGCCCCACAAACTGTGCAATGGGGTGATGAGCATAGGACACTGGCACTGGGTGGTTAGTTGCCTACCTGGCTAAATAGTCACTACTTCCTTTATAATATGGAAAGAAACTGGAGTGGAAAAAAAAGGGATACATTTTCGAATCAATTAATTTGTCCTCAATTTCAAGTTATTCTTTTATCTCTATAAGAAATAAAGAACTAACTATGGTGTGCATGTGTGTATGTGTGTACCCCATACGTATGTTATATACATATATGTTTATGACGTACAAGTATGTGTAATCTGAACACACGAACTGGCCCACAAACAGTGGAAAATGGTGACAGTTCATTTTTTCCTCTTTAATTAGGAAATATTCCTTTACTGTCTTGGCACCCATTATTTTTTAATAACTCCATAGAATCAGGAGAAGAAGGATAAATGTCTACTGCAAGTAATCTGCTCTAATGCAACTATTTTACTAGGTTAATATGTAATTGCAAGCACAACACAGGAATGGCCGTGAATGAGATGTAAAGGGAAAAGTAAAAAATAAAGACTACTAGAGGAATAATAGTATTTAAAGCCATATATACTTGAATGGGTCGTAGTATGAAATGGCAGGCTTTGATAGCATAGCTCTGTCATAGCTAGATTACAAAGAAACTTTTTTTTTAATGTGTTTCAGGCAGCAAAGTGCTGGTTTTAAAAGACCACGAGTCAGTCTCCTGGCTGCTGGTAGAGTTAATTTAGGTGCGGAGATCATGGAGCCGAGCGAGAAGGAAATGATTGATTTCTCCAGAAAATCCTTTCCTGAAGCAGCACACAAACAGCCACCCGACTCAGGTGAGCCGCTGCGCGAAACTATTTTTAACTGAACAAAAGACGGAGCAAACATCTGACGTCTGGGACGAGCACTCCGTGGGGGGGGGGGGCAGGACCGGGGCCGGGGCCGGGGCCGCCGGGCCCCGCCGCGGCGCCCCTCCCGCCCCCGCGCAGCGCCGCGGTGCCACCGGCACGGCGAGCGGCCCGGCCTGGGGAATACGCCCCTCTTGGCTGACGCCGGGCGTGTTAAAGAGCACGGCACGGACACCCCGGGGGAGAGGGCTGTAATCCCCCGGGATCAAGGGAGGATTGAGGCTGAGGGGAAGTGCGGGTTAAAAAGGTGACAGAGAGCAGGTACAGCGTCTGCTGGGAAAGGTCAGCGGTCCTGCTCTTGCTAAAGCTGTGCTGCAACTTCTTCTTCTTCTTCTTCTTCTTCTTCTTCTTCTTCTTCTTCTTCTTCTTCTTCTTCTTTAAAGACTGGAGGTTGCTTTTATCCTACGAGACATTGCTATATTTATCTGCAAGACATCCAGAGGATTCAGACACTTGGCAAGCAGGCATTGCTAAGGGCAGGCTCAGCACTGTGTCTGGTGTAAGACTCACAGTCCCATCTGCTCAGGGACAAAGACAAGTGTATTGACAACCAAACTCTCTTCCCAAGATCTCTGTGGACGAAACTTCTGCACTGATGTGGACGTGAATAAATTCGAGAAACGCTGTAAGTTCAGCGGTCAGAAGAGGCGTTGGGCTCGCTTTATTGCTAGCTTTATCCACCGGCATTGTCAAGGCTACCGATCATTATTTCCCAATAAACTATCCCATTTACACAGAGGTGGGGTTCAGCTCTGGAGGAGCGCAAGGGGCAGAGGCACTCACTGCTCTGATCCGAGTAGAAGAAAGCTTTGACCCTCGGGTCTTTCTAATTACCGTCAACTTTAGAAACCCGTGAGCGGGCCACCTTTTTGCTCGGTTCGAAACAACCAGTCTTCGCCTTTTTCCCCCCCGCCCCCCGCCCCCCGGCTCGCTCCCAGCGGCGGGGCAGCCCGCCCGCGGTGCGGGGGCGGCTCGGCCCCCGCAGCACCGGCAGCCGCGCCGGGGCATCCCTGGCGGCGGGGCCGCTTCTCCGCCGGAGCCTGCGCCGGCTCTTCCTTGCAAGGACGGCTGCAGCCGGGCGGGGGGAGGAGAGGGAGGGGAGGGGGAGGAGGAGAAGGAGGAGGAGGAGGCGGGGGCGATCACCGGGGCGGGGGGGACCTTTCCGGGCGGGGCGGGGTGGGCGGCAGGCGATCGCAGCGTCCCTGCAAGCACGAAACACCGCAACCCCGGGGCGACCTGTCAGCGCCGCCGGCCCCTCCTCGCCCCCGGGTCCCCTCCTCGCCTCTCGCCAGATCAACACGGAGCTGCGATCCATTTGGGCGATTTAGTTAAAATAAATAAACCCACGAAAATTCACTAGCGAGCGATGCATCATCGACCCGGAGGTTTATTAAGAGGCTGGTTGCAGCCGCGGCTGCAGCCCCTTCTCGGTTTGGGGGGGTTGCAGCGAAGAAGTCACTCGTGGCTCATCCAGCCGAGCCCCCCGGCGCGGAGCCCCGCGGAGGCCCACGCGGGACCAGCCACCCTCTCCTCATCACCCCCGTCTCCGCCCCACGGCGGCGGGCCGAGGGCGAGCGCAGCCCCCGCGCCCCCGTACCGAGCCACCGGCCCGGCCCGTCCGGGGGGGGAGGAGAGGATGCGGGGCCGGGTGGGGGCAGGTCGCAGCAAACCCGAGGGCTGCTATAGAGGGCTGCCTGGTACTTATTTATCTATTTATCTGGGCGATGGGGAGGAGGGTCGGGAGACATTGTTGTCAGTGCTGATTGTTAACTCAAATAATAATAATAGAAAAAAATCGTTACAGCTGGGTGCTGGCTGAATATGGCAATTGCTATTATTGCCAATCACGATTAGAAATAATTATCCTGAAGCATGAAGGGTTCAGCTGCCAAGGTGTTTTGAATAACCCCTTCGAAATGAGCAGTAAAATATTATGTTCACACACAAGGACGACTGCAAACTTTCAGTAGTAGGGGTCTTTAAAGGAGATCTTACTACTCGTGAGATGCAGTTTACTCGTGAAGCTTCAGTTTTTCGTCTCTCACAGGTCCATTGCTGTTTTGTTGCTGTAACGCCCTGCATGGTGGCGCTCCCTGGGTGCCCATCCTGCTCTCCCCTGCAAGCTCCCTGAACACCTCTGCTGGCCAAACACCTTCTCAAGGCAGCCATGCAGTGCACTCAGGCACCTCCATCTTAAATAAAAATGAAGCAAACAGATTATGAAGGATAATGTGGTTCCAGAGTAAAACCCCAATTGCTCTGTTTATGTTCTACAGCTCTACACAGGCCGTCTAAATTTAGATATTTGAAATTATGTGTAACTAGGAGGAGGTCACAGGTGACTGACAAGTTCAACCTACTTAGCTCAATTATCAAAGTTTTATTTCCAAATTGTGTTCAATTTGATATTCCTGCCTCCTTGCAAATTATCTTAGAGAGGGAAAAAAATTAAATGAAAGCAGACAATTTAAGCCAAATCCTGTATACCATTATTTATATGCAAAATCATTTTTGTGATATATACTCCCATTAATGGTTATGGGGATGCCAGATCTTTCAAAGTGGATTTACAAACCTAGCCATCAAATTATTTCAAAGGCAAGCCTATTAGGGACAAAAATAATTATGAACTTTCAGAAGTTTTGTAAAAAAGAAGTTTCTGAATGTTGTCTCTTTAAATTTTACTTAAGTTTTGTTTTTAATTTAAGCCTGGAGGCAAAGTAGAGAGATATGCAGAGTCTAATAAGGAGTTTGGAAAATAATGTGCTGTAATCCAGTGCTGAGCTATTTCTCCATAAAATATGGGTAAGGAATCAATTCATAAGCACAAATATCTACTAGGACTGAGTTTTAACATAGCATTTCATATGAGCTTTCTTACATGCATTATTAAGGAGATAACAAAAGCGCTTCAAATCAAGCCCTATACAGTCACATCTGGAAATGCTCTTTTTCTGTCTAATTTTCATTTTTTCCCCCAGAAAAAAATGTTAGAAGAAAAATTAGACTGTCCCCTTTTATATTAACTGTTACCATCAGCTTTTAGTCAGCAACATGTATAGCTGGATTTACACAATCCATTTCACGTTGCCTCTTTCAGAAAACAGTAAAATGAAGATAGTATCTTTATTCATTTATAAAATTTGATGATAAAACCAAAACACACACAAATAATATATACATTGCTTTATGCATGTATACAGGCTTGTAGATTCGTAGACACAACACACATATACATGGAAACAAAAGTCATGAGCATTTGATGGAAAACAATAAAAAGTATCTGTGCGTTTTACCAGAACACAAGTCAGACCTTATCAGATAAGAAGTGGTCTAGGGAAAATTAGTTTAAAACCAGACCCAGCTAATTTCTGAAGGTATTGGAACTTCAGCGAGTGTTGCTGCATGATGTTTACTCTCTGTCTTAAAGAAAGTTCTTCAGGCCTTTCAGTCAAATAAGGCATTACCATTAAGCAATGAAGGGTTAACAAACTTCCTGAAGGTTGCAAGAAGTTTGATATATTTTTCTTTGCTCATGTAGATTTAAATGAAATTCTACTCTTATGACAAAGATAGTCTCAAAGCTCGTCTCTTCTTTTTTTTTGCATGCATGTGAATTTTGTATTTGTCCTTTGAATGGAAAGGCAGGCAAAGTATTTTCAAAACAGAAACACTGAAGATTATTTAGAAAAAGAAAAATATAAGTGGTTGTTTTTTTAAATACTCTGGAGTTTTCTGAACAACTCTGATGTACTCACATTCTTATCACAACTATTTTCTTTTTACTATTGTAAGTGGATATTCAAGCTAAATTGATGCTTTATGTATATCCTGTCTCAATTTGTAATACTCTATTCTCTGTAAGGAGATAATTTGAAAAAAAAATACAAAAAAGAAGAAGCGATACCACTGACAACAATTTACTTAAATTCACAAACCTTGAAATTGATGCATCTCCTATCAATCATAGTCAGAAGACACAGTAAAACACATCCAACATTTGTATATCAAAAGTGGAACTAAAAAACCACCCTGTTTTGTTCAATTTAAATATCCTTCAACATGTTGTCATTTTATATGCTGATATTACTGGGTGATTTTTACTAGGGGTTAGCCTTCTTCTGTCAAACATATGCAAGGTAGTAACCTTGCAAAATTAAAGTGCATGCCATTATACTGCACAGATGTTTGTTCTCACTCAGTTACTGACAATGAAATACTTATTAAATAATAATAATGAGATATTGACTTCTCTATTTTGTCGATATGAAGATCTGTTGATCTGCGAGGTTAATATTGATGGGGCAGGGTGAGGTAAACATTTCATCAGGGAGGTAAATAAGTCCTCTATCGACATAAAAAATAAACTTCATACTTATAAGGAAAATAATCCTTTTTCTATGTACTGAGTATGTGAACACCAGTTCAACCTATCAGCATATGTATGCTAATGCTGAAGTAAATCCTTGACACTACTTTCAAGAAACATATTCCAAAAATGTCTATCATAGGTTTTAAAAACTAAGCTCAGATGATGCCAGGCACTTGTGGTCTTTAGTCACGCTGCATATTCTGCGATGAATGGCACATTTCCTTTCAGTATTACTGGATGGCTCTGCACACTCCCTCAATATTCTTCATGTTAAGGGGATTTCTGTTTGAGCTGGAGAAACACGTTTTTGTTTTTCTTTAATAGAATGAGCTCTCTGTCAAAACATTATTTTTATTTGTTGTCTCATCAAAACATCACTGAAAGTTTCCTCTCTTTACCCTCTGCCACAGAACACAATAGTGTACACGCTTTGAACAATACAAAAAGCTATTTAACTTGATGGGTCTGGCAGAAGAAGCTACTTTCTTGTTCATTATTTTCTTTAGATTTTCCTTCATGCTGTTTAAGAGAAGCTCGGAGCTGCTTTTGTAGAAGACTATTCCATCAGTCAGGTCGGTCTTGTATTTTGACAGTATTATTTAAGCATATTATTTTAATATATAGTAGTTATACATGGAAGCAATTGGTGTAACTTGCTTCTGTGTTTTCTGTGTAGAAATTAAAAAGATATGACCTAAGATAATATAAGCCAATACATTTTAGGATAAAAGTGCCAAAAGATGCAGTTGTCAATTTTCAACTTTTGTTCGTTAATTAAGGCCTTGGTCCTGAGATTAGATTCGCAGAGGCAAAACACACATGTAAAGCAACACTCTCTGTAGTATGACTGTTCACGAGGGGAGAGCCCAGTCACGCAGACCTAAAAATTAAAATACTACTGCAGCACTGCAGCTGCCCTTGTGAGATATCTCGGTCTGGTTCATAGCATAGAAGGGCCCTTTTCGCAGCATCCTCCCCTGCTCTTGACCCCCTGCAGCAGAGCTGCTGTGCCCCAGCAGGGAAACCAAGCCTGGCACACAGTACTTTCTCTGAAACGGTGTGACATCTTGTTGGTAGGACAGGAAAATTTACACTATTGCTGTTCGTGCTGCTCCTGTTCTAAATGTGCCAGGCTGCAGTTTGCCACTCGGCCCAGAGGTCGCTCGGGGGTCTAAGACTTTCCATTTTGTTGTTTGTAAAGTGGAATGACTTTTGTATGAGAAAAGCAACAGAGACATTGTTTCTTTTTTTGCCTTCATGCTTTCTTGTCCTTATGTCCTTCTTTCCAATGCCTGTTCAACAGAACATTGTTGCTGTTTTTTTTGTAGCTAAGGCCATGATACTGCTTTAAGACTCTTGTCTCTGCAAATTACTGTGTTCACCCAGAGCTCTGTTGAAGGCAGTGGGTTTTGTGTGCTTATGTTCTGCCATTCAGACTGCTTTTGTCTGTTTTCTAGATTTTTTTATCCTTCTGCATCCTGAGAAATTTTCTCCTACAGTCGTCTAAAGCATTTCCCAATTACTGTTTAACAGTAGCCAGATCTCAGAATCTCTTAGAGACTGTGAGCAATTTTTAGTTCATGGCTATCCTGTTTGCTACCATTTGTTTGGATGTTCTTGCAAAAACTCCTTCAAACATGTGGGTCAGCTGATCCTTGTAAAACAATTGCAAGAAAAAGACACTAAAAACTTTTAACTCATGCTGATATTTCCTTAAAGCATGCTAGGATTGTCAGAAAGCTTTTAAGCAATTTGGGGGTGCAGATTCTGTTAACCTCAAGACTTTGGGCGCAATGCTTCATACATACAGATATGACTGTTAGACTGGGGACTTGTCCTCCACAGCCTCTTTGGTGCTTCTGATATACCTATCTGGAACAATGTGAGATTCTCATACACTGGGTATGCAGCAGAGATTCACCAAATTACTTGGGTACTTTTAGTAACAAGTATGTTTGGGAAATATTATCAGGCAGTTATCCTGAGGACACTATTTGAGTGCATGCCCTTGCAAGTGCAAGGCATATTATCTGTAAAGTTTACCTTAAGATATCAAGATCATTCATCACTGTTTGTACTTCCAGGCCTGGAGATTCTTTACCTGGATTTCTCATGCAACAGTAAAAAAACCCGATGGAACAATTGTTCTGCTAGTGGGTTAAGCTGAATAACAGAAGAAAATAGTAATAACTAGGGGGCTCCCATGTCTAGTTGTACATTTCAAAAAACAGATTGCATGTGAAGGAAAAGGCAGCAAACTGTAAACTGAGTACAGATAATTCCCATGCTGTGAAAACCCTTCTATCTTAAGAACACTAGCAATGAAAAGGTTACAAGAAAAGGGATAATAAAAATATCAAAAGAAACAAAACAGAAATAGGTTTCTTTGCAAGTAAAGAAGCCACTTTCTAATATGGTGGCCTTATACACAAGTACATTTGTCTTCCAGGCCCTCTGCTGTTGATTAGAATTCTGATGCCACTGGAGGGGTTACAATTTTGTTGAGTTTCTGGATCTCAATTGTGCTGTCAAGGGGTCATTCTTTTTGGTAGTAAGGTAGCTAGTGCCCCCTGGGAGAGAAGGAAAACAATTGACTCTTGAAAGCAGAAACATATACTGAAGTCTAGAGTAGATTTTTGGCAGTGGACCAGGTCTTTTCTCATAGCATTTGTCATTGTAGCAATGAAAAAATTGTGGGAGTTCTACAGGCGGCCAAAAAAGGAAAATAGAACACAACAACAACAACAAAAAAGAACTAGACGTAATTTATTTTGGAATTATATTTAAGAGCAGGTTGTTTTTTGTTTGTCACACTGTTGGTTCACTTGTTAAAGATGTGGATCCCATTAGATAGAAATATGTTGCTTATTTTAAAGCAAATGATTATCAAATGACTACACTTCAAAACATTTTTTTTGCTTTAATTTGAAGTGAAGTCATTTGAGTTTGAAACATATGCCTTTGCTAAATGCAGAATATTTTGTTGCCAAAAACAGACAACTTCATTTCGAGTCCACCGCTTGCAAGCATTGTTGATCCTGGATGTCACTGACAATATGAGTCTTGGCAATAAGTCTTTACAGAGGTCAGTAGTAAAGGTTCTCTTATTACCACTGTTTGTGTGTGTGTGTGTGTGTGTGTGTGTGTGTGTGTGTGTGTTTCTTATTCCATCAGGTCAAAATGGTCTCTCCATATAATCATACTTACCCAGAACAAATGCAATATTGCGTTTGATTGGGCTTTGGAAGTATTATTCCATTTTGTACAACTAGGTAAAGTTCACTTCTTGAAGACAACTCATCCTGAGATCTTCATGTAAATATTTTCCATGTCTTTCTATAAACCAGCTTCATTATTTCACAGGCTATGGTAGTGAGCTGTTTTTCTTTCTTATAGTATAAACATATATCAAAGTGCATGTGTGCATGTGTATGCATACCACCACAAAAACACATCACTGGCACTTTATGTAATTTGATATAATATGATTTATATTATACGTGCAAGATCTTGAAGTGGATTTTCAAATTTATTACAAGCTCCAGCATGGTAGCATATACATGCATTCAACCCGTCATTTAACTGAAGTGCCAGAGTGGGGCTGTACCAGCTTGAGGCTCCCTCTGTTGCCAGTGGATGTAGGGTAGGATATTTTTCCTGGTAAAATCTCGAACAATTATCTGCCTTACTGCAGTAGGTGAAAAGGGAAGCACCAAGAATACCTTGAAGAAGCCCTAATCTCACACCATATGTGCTACTATGACTCTTACTTCTTGACTACTATTAGAAAGGCTGGCCATAATTCTCACCAATTATATTTCCTTGTGCTGTTATTTGGGCACAGGGAAATTAGAAATAGCCCTTTTCACTTTATTATCTCTCTCTCACACACAAGGAAAATAACAGTAGTGTTGTATATAGATTGTTATGGTCAGGAATGCACCAGGTTTATCCTGTTTATCTCTTGCTCAGCACAGCTCATGGAAACTCATTTTCACACAACTATGTTGTCTCATCTTTTATTCCATCATAAAAGCAAGTTTTAAAAAGCTCTAATAAGATTAAAATAGTTAATTTTCATTCATTCTGAAGCTCTTTCCTCTACTCTTTATTTTTTTTTTAGTTAAGACTAATTGCAATTTCTGTTATTATACTTCTTCTAAGGGTGAATTTCTGTCCCAAGCAGATTCTTTTAACTAGACTTTGTACATGTTCATTATTCGGGATCCTAGAATGTACCATTTGCTTAAAGAATAGGAATCTTACTTTCAGATCTTTTAATTTAGAGCATCTGCTGTTGAAGGAGTTGCAAGTTTATTTACTCCTTAGCAACAAATTCTCAACATGTGATATTAAAAACAATACCTTGCCATCCAGAATAACACAGTAACAGAAAAAAATCAAATCCTAAAGTTAGCTATAAGATAAACTAACTAATGACATGCTGCATTGTGAACTGAAGCTCTGCCAGATTGTCAAGAGGAATTAGTTCTTAAGCAAGGTATTTATAGGAACATAAGACTGGGAGGGACCACCAGGGTCATTGAATCATTGCAATAAAATAATTTGTTGAATAACATTCCCACATGATCCTAGGAAAATCCCCCCTGCTAGCTTTTCAAAAGGTCCCTGCCAGTCTGAACAGAGGTGAAATTCCTTTTTGGCCATAAAGCTGGTATTCAGTTTTTTGTTGACCATATGATCAAGATGTACTGATCAGACACTGAAGCAATTTAATACCTCTAGGTGCATCAGTTCACCCTGACCTCCATACCTGTTCTAGTTGACTGACTGAGCAAAGGAAGGTGAATCCTCATTTCCCATCTCTAAAAAATCAAGAAATGCATCAGAAAGAATAAAAATCCTTCCTGGTTGCTGCAGTTAATCAACAAATGTCTTACACTAGGATAAGTACAACATAAATATTGCACAAATACATATTCAGTGGAAACAGTTGAAAATCTGAGAGCAAGAGCCTCTCTGCTGTCTTTATTGCCCATTATGGGACAGTAGATAAGCAAATCTTTCAAGCAGCTGGTGTCCAGATAATTGAGTTTTGCAGGCAGAATTGCATATAGAAGTGAGCAGGAATCTATTGCAAAAGCCTGAGCAATTGAGGTTTGTGGTGATTCATCCTACTCACAAGGCAGGCAGCTTTTTTCAGCAGAGTCTGCAGCTTTTGGGTGGACTTACTGGGCCAATATCCTTTCTCTTGCAAAGCTATTGAAGTGAGTGGAATTACATATGGGATGAACTTGGCTCTTTAGGTGTGGGAGAAACCATTTCCAGTACTGGCATATGGATATTAGCACTTCTTTGTGCAGGGCTTACAGACAGGCTTTAGAAATGTTTACAAGGTGGGAAGGACAATGAAAGAACATGTAAAATCATTTCACCCTGATTCATCTTTGGAAGGGACTCTGTGTGTGGATCTCCCTCTTTCCAGTTGGCTGCATCTGTCTCCTGTGCAGAACCCTTTCTTCCAATTTTGAACCTCACATCCCTCCTACATCAAGGAATTTGGACTCTGTCCAATGGCTGGCTGGCTGGAAAGAACTTATGTATTTCCTCCTCACTCCCACATGCTTCTAGTCTTGGGGACTAGGGATAACACTGCAGAAAAGTGCATGTGAACTGAGGAAAAAGTGCTCAAGAGCTAGTATGAAATAGGTAGGACTCCAGCAAATCCTCCCATTATCCATATGCACTGGCTGGCATTGCCCTGATTCTAGGAACTCCTGATTCTTTCCTGGCAATCATAGGATGGCAAATGTATCCCTCCTGCAGAGGAATTTTAAGGAAACAAAGCCATTCTCTCTCTCATCAGCCAGTATGGTTATATCCAAGGAGATAACACATCTCCCGGCTCCATTTAAATTAAAACAATAAACTGATCCAAGCACTATATTTTCATACCCAGTGGACCAACTGTCTTGCAAGGCTTCAGAATTTGAAGACCTATAGCAGAGTTACGCTTCTGGCTGAACCAACAACTTTCTTTCACAGATGCAACAGTGCAAACGATCTATTGAATGGACAACAGCCACTAGAGGAGATAACTGTTACATAATACTGTTCCCTAGATACACCTCGTTTAACACGTATTTGCTTCTTTTGTCATAGCTTCTCTGGGTTCCAAAGGGATGGTATAGTGGTGAAGAGGTGTTATCTAAACTCTTTTTTACATTTTCCCTCTTTGTAAGTGTGCAGCTTTAGCCGTTTCTGCAAAGTGATATCATATATACAAGAACAGGGTGTGAGAAGCTCTCAGCTGTTAATGATACAAAGGTATAGTGCCAGTCCTCAACCAAAAATAAGTTTAGCTTTGAGATAAATGCACAAACCATTACACTTACATCACAGCAGAACTTGGCCAGATGTTCTGAGGTATTTGTCACTATTAGTCTCAGTGCATGAAGCATAGAAAAGACCTGGATATATGTGAACAATTTCAGAACAATATCCTCTCCTAACACTCACTTCTTTCTGCTGCTACTTGAGTTAAAGACTTTCTGCTAATGCGTCTTCAGATGCTGATACCAATATATATACTCAGGAGAGATGGGCTAACTGCTTAGTTTGAATCTTGAAAATGAAATATCAAGATTGAAACCACTATGAAAATGCTTAATTTAATTGTACATATGCCTAAATATAGCAAACAGGTAACAAGAGGTGATTTTTCTGAAATAGCACTGAAGAGCCTGTGATCTGAATGATCGCCTGTGAGTGAGGGCTCAGAGGTTTTATTTCTTGTTTTACCACTGACACTTGAATGAAGTTGGCTAAATCATTAGCCTCTTTTTACACAAATCATCCCTTAAATGACACTAATCATTACACTCTTTACATGGTTCCTTCCTGAAGCTTAATTCATTAATGTCACAAAATATAATGAGACAGTTAGACAAAACGTATTAGGTATGTGAAAACCATATACTGTCTGCTGTACCATGGCAATTCTTCAGGGAACTTTTAGAAAGAAATAAATTCCTGTATTTCACTTACTATTTTGGTTCCCAAAGCACTCCCAAGGCCAACTGAGGTAAGAGCAGATCTCAGGTTTATTTACATTTATACACAGGCACCCACATACAGATATACACACAGAAAGTAATAGCCATTAGCATGATTATGCCACTTTTACCCGTTAAGAGAGGAAGACCAAAGGGGACAGAATGGTTGTTTGACAGTGCAGAAATGCTTACTCATGACTATTTTCTTCCAAAACATCAGTGTAAAAATTTCACCCTCGCAATTCAACCAAGGTCTTGGAGACTTTCAATGATGTGCTGAGCAAGACCAGCTCATACAAACTAACATTGCTTGAGGCAGCTTTACTTTATGCATAAAGTATATAAAAAATGTATGTAAGTTACAGCTTTGGGGAGTGATTGTGGGCCACTGAAATAACTGACAAATGCTTTATTGCCTTTAAACAGGTAGGACATGGAACATAGTCAGACAACTCTCTATTTTCTTTTTCCCTACTTCCCTATATTCCCTACATTCTTTCCCACTTCTGTCCTGGTGTAGGACCTTTCCTGTAAACACAAAGTTTCTGAAGGTACTAAAAATTCTGAAAAGGAAATTCATTAATCTCATTTTCATTAAGACGAAACAAACCTTTGAGGTGCATATGGTGTAAGTAGCAGCAAAAATGTAATGACACTTTGCATTAAAGCTTCTTAAGCAACAGAAGTTGGAACCCAGAAGAGAAATATATCTTGCAGATGGTAGGAATGGCACCATAGAATTCCCCCCGCATATATTTATACATTTTCATAACCCCTTGTTCTATCTTGATAGTCTAAAGTTCTACAGCTCCTTTCTCAGAGATATTTTATATCTACTTCCAAGCAGCATGTAGGGACTGTGTAATTTTTGTTCAGCTTAATATGAAGAACCTGTATGGTGTCTCTTCTTCTCTATTGTTGCTTTTTTTTACCTCCAGATGTTCAGCTGCCTATGAGAGCACTCAAGGAAACATAGGTATGCTGTATTCCAATACTTAATCAGTTTAATTGAAAAAATAACATGCAATGTGTACAGTAAGGGATTTTAAATGAATTCCCCAGCAAATTCATGGATAAATACACTGTTTTTGCTTTCTAATTAGATATAACACAGTGTTACTAAATGATTTTTACTAAAAAAATAGTGAAAGTAATACTCATCTCATAGTTTGGCAGGGAGCTGGGCACACATCACAGGGTACACCACATACCACAAAGGAAGCTGCACTGTCACCCACCGTGCCCCAGCCCCAGTTGTTTTGTTTCTTCAGCAATGGTGAAGTTCTTACGCTCATGGAAACCTGTCACTAGCAGGAACAAACTGATCTTGTGCCTGATAACTTGTCATGCCTGATAGATGCTCAGGACTAGCTGGAGCTACAGTAAAATGCAGTAAAATCTCTTTTGTGCAAAGCACATGCATGTATATATATGGACACTGCGGAAGCTTATCTCAAAGCTCCTGAAGCCACTGCCATTGCCTTTGTTGTTCTGCTTATATAGCACAGAAATATGCTGTAATTATCCTGACAGGACAGATGTAAGTTTGATGGATGAAGTACTGTTTTTTCTAATAATCTAAGTTGAAATGTTAAATTTTCCTCCACATTTATCACACAGTCTGCTAGTGCCTATTGGCAATAGGTTCAGTCATCCTTTTAAACAGCCTTAAATAGCCACCAGGTTCACATCATCCAGTGGACAAAAGACTTTGTGCATTGGTGTTCTTGAAAGCAGGTCTCCTATCCAAGATTTTTGAATCTTGACGATTTAAGCACAAGGACCACTTCCAGTTTAGGAAGTCCCTAAGCTACAAACCTTGAGTGTCTCTATCGGGAAAAGTTTTATCAAGTGCTTGCCCTGTTCTTATATCTTCCCCCCAAATATACTACCCACTCTGGGTTAAATAGCTCTTTGGTCTGGATAAAGAATGCTTTTTTTATAGACTTTCTTTATTCTTAGTTATTGCAGCAGCCTTTAGACCTAATGCTGTAAAATGCTAATAGAGGACAACCTCTTCTCAGTAATACTAGGACAGACAATTAAGCAATTAACACATGATTATTTGTGACTCACAGCATATGACTGATTCCAGGCAAGCCTTGGTTCTTCTAGAGAAGGACTCTAACAAGGAAATCTCATTTATCCTCCCTGCAACTCTAGCAAATAGCCTGGAAGTAAGCAGGTAATTGGCTTTAGAGGTCAGGAGGAGATCCCACTCAGGCTTCCTGCTGCCAGGCAGCTTTCTGCTGACCTTCATACCAGGGTACAGGATAGGCTGCAGGGTGTGAGGTGGGGAACACCACCCCCTCAGCTGCCTTCCCGGGTTTGGCTGGAGAACATGCATGCATGGTGTGAGTCCCCTGTTGGGTGGTTGCTCTTGCTTCTACAAAGTGAATTTAAGTGTTGTCCCTGTCTGGAGCTTTGGTAAAATAGTTGCATAGACTGCTCTAGTAGTAAGCCAGAGAGACAGACGCTTTCTTAAGGCTGGCCCAGATTTAACCAATGTGGTACCCATGGAAATGGAAACAAATGAGCTGCATGATAACGCACTTGGAGTATTCACCAGATCAGAAAAAGTGAGGACCTGTGCAGGTTTAATTCAAGGGCCTGTCTGATTTCTTTCTTGGCTTAAAGAACGCATTTAGAGGCTGAGAATGAATTTGTTTTGCTGTTGCTGGGGCTGGTGGGAGCACTGTGTCTCTGCCTGATGGAGAAGGCTTGTCTCACAGCATATTGCTGTACTTCATTGACGCATTTGGCTCTTGGTCTTTCCTAAAGCTTATGGAAGCAATACACTGGGAATCAGACCATAGCTTGTAATTTTGCTCTAACAAAACTTGGGGGAACTAAAGCAACTTTCCTCTGTGGCCATGGTTATTTGGTGACTTATTGCAGCTTCTGGCTGTTAATGGACATTAAGGCCCTGGATTTTCAGGTATACTAATGACACTCCGTACCCTAAAGAACCATTCCTAAACTGATCTAGAAATCCTTTTGTGTAAATAAGAATCTAGTATAACTTTGTTACAAGACATAAATCCTACGTTATATTTATATTGTTAAGGTACTGTATCCAATAACACTTTTGGTTAAGCTAACAGAAGATCAGGTTCAATCACACCATGCTTTTCTTGCAACATAATAATGTTCTAAAATAATAATGGTAATATTTTTTGATTACTAGAATATGGGTATAGTATTTGGAGGAACTGCAAAGCAATTTTTCCTTCCTTTTTTTTTTTTTTCTTAGAAGAATATTGGAGATGTGAAATTTAAATATAAGCTCTAATTATCTTCTACTTGAAACTACACTTTATTTACTTCCTTAAGAGTGTGATATGCATTATATGTAGTGTAGTGCTTTTGAAAGTACTGCAAGTTATATTTATGAAATTAATAATTAAACACTTATATTGTATATTTTTAATATTTAGAACTACATGGAATATACCCATTGACTCCTTTCTAAAACAGGAGAAAAATTAAGTGGAAGAAATGAAATTGTTAGTTTCTAGCCAATAAATGCTACTTTTGTGAGTCTAGGAAGTCACACAAAATAAAATCATTTGCTTAGGCTTGAAATTTTCTGCCTTCTTTGTATGCAGACCATGTGCCTGATCCAAACTCACTGAAGACAATGGAAAGACTTTCAGTCACTTAAATGAGCTTTGGAACAGACTTAGTATTCTGGCTGAAGATGAAGTATTCTCTTACGTCCAGCCCTGGGAGTCTCCTTTTTTGTGTGGCTTTCTGTAATGCCAGTACTTAAATTAAAAATTATTTCTTTGAGTTTTAGTGAAAGCAAGCTTGCTGGTTTTGGCTGCAAGCATCTGTAATATGGTCTCTCTTTCCCATTAACATTGACTTGTCATTCTTCATATTAAGTCCTCATGATTTTCATATTTCATTCTGCCCAACTTTGATGCTGCAGTCCATATTCATGGAATGCTCTTTGAATAGAAGTTTTGCAAGAGAGACGTTTATAGTCCCAAAGAGTATTCAGATGTTCTGTTGTATTATTACATGTATTTAGTCTTCAGTTTCCATTTGCATCCAAGTAAAACATCTATACATTTCTTTGGCAAAAACATCTTGCAGTTCCTCAGTAGTATCTGGATTTATCTATTGTGCTAATTTATCCAGGTCTCTTAGAAAGACAGCAAAATTGTGTTTTCTTCTTAGGTCCAATTGTTTGCTTGACTTCTTAAAAAATCTGTAATCCTTTTTACTTTCTTGGGCAAAATAACCTTTGTAGGATGTTTTTCTTTTAAAGATGGCTAATCATTAACTCAGGCAGTTGTCCAAATTGCTTGAGCAAGCAAGTTTATTAGTTCCCCAGGTTGGAAAACTTATTCTGGATTCCGTAGTGTGAAAGAACATTTTGATGCCCTTGAACTTTTTTCTTTTTTCTTTTTTTTTTCATAGACAAGAATTGGAGGTTCAGTTGTACCTTTTCTCCTAACTTTCAGTAACATACAAAAACTTGTTTTTATTCTCAGTAAAGTGATATTTTTCCACAAATTATTCTTTATTTGCCCTGCATCAAGTCTTCAAGGGAGAATTGTTGTTTTTTTCTTATTTTGAACTTTCATATTGTAGGGGTCCTATCTGGATGTTACATACTTTTATTTAGTTTGGGTCATTTGATTCTTGGATTGGTTTTGCCTTTATCAGCATTTCTGTAATCTTGAGGTTTCACCAGCATGTAACTAGGTTGTGCCTGCCATGTTCACACACTTGTTACAAAGCACCTGAACAAACTTGCCACCCCCAAATGAATGGATCAAAGGTAGTTATCATAAGCAGGAACTTGGCTTTGTTTCACTGCTTCTTTTCCTTTGTTAAAACACTTGGATAATGCTCAATATTTTTCAAAGTAGGGACTAAGCATTTATGAAAATTAGACCTGCATACTATCTCAAATTAGGCAACCAAAACTGGAGGTACATGCTTTTTTGTTACTATCAGAAATTTGTCCACTGGCTTTAAATTGTATCTGTGCTTCATTTTTAGGGCTAGCTATAAATGCACTAAATAAATGTAGGTCAGTGCAAAAGATTCTGGAAAATCTCTGACAGGAACTTAATGATAGGTTTGTATGCTTCTATCTAAAAATTAGGTTGCTCAGTTAAGCTTCTTATTATACATATATACAGATAGATTGCTTCAGGCAGCCAAGTTTGAAAAGCTTGCCCTACTTCTCTGTTTTTGGAAACAGCAGCATAAAAATGACCTGTATAAGATAGCTGAATGTATCACTGTTTCAGAGTTATATACTGTTCAATACGCAAACCGGTGTTGTGATTATTATAAGGATTTCATTTAAAGATCAGACAGCAATTGATCTAGTGATGTGAATGGGAGGGAAGAATCCTTTTTATACAGTGGTCAGATACCATCCTTGCTTGGCACTGCTGGTAGGAGTTGCGTTCCAAAGGAGCAAATAAAACAACATAGTTCTGCTTGCAAGACTAACACTAGTTGCATATGGGGAAGCATCTGCAATATCCTTTCGTTCTTCTCTTGCTTGCGTTTACTCGAAGATACCCCAGGGATTTTGACTTGTAGATCAGAACTGCTCTGGAGACTGTCACTGCTACGTGACTCTTTTTCAGTTAGTGACGTAAAAGTCACTCTCTGGCTATTTACATTACCTTACTAGAACCTTGAGTTGGTGTTTGTATAATCTGTATTGCTACAGAGGAGGCACAGACACTTACTCTAATGCACAACAGCAGCCTTGAACAATGAAATAATAAAGTATGGGACAGTAGTGTTGCATGAAATGAGAAGCTGGGGATAAGTGTGAACTCTTCTGCAAGAAAGTAAGTAGGATTAATGAGCAAACAATAGAGAGTTCTGTGATGGTTATAACTACAGTTTTATTGAAATTGTAGTAAAATATACTAAACACTTGGGTCTGTCTTTTTTGTTTTTTTTCTTCCCCACCTTCAGTGACAATCACTACTTGTTTCATCACCCGTTCAGGGCTACATAATTGTCTTTTAAAGAAAAGCTTTTGTTTCAAGATGTCTTTTAAAGACTTGTGCATACAAGCATCGTCCTTAGTTCTACTGGTCTGAAGTAAGAAGACAATATTTACAAAAAATAAGGATTTTTTTTTTGCATCTGCATGCCTCTCTTGGTTTTATTCAAAAGCTTTTTGTGGGTTTGCTTTGTAATGGACTTGGCCTAAAAGTTTGAATCCTTTCTGAAATTATATTTTGGGGAGAGCCAGGAGAACTGATTAAACCTTCCTCATATTTAAAGCTGATCAGGTTTCTCTGGCAGCTTAATCTAAGTCAACTAGGAATTCCAAAGTGAGAGGAAAAATTAGAGCAAGGAGAATAAGAAGAAACCCTACATTGAGGAGGGCGATTCAGGAAAGCCAAAGGGATCCTAGTCAGTCTGGGATCTAATCCCAGCCACATACTGAGGGAGATGAAGAGGGTTGCTCTATACCAAGGAAGGATTACAGATGTTCCCAGAACTTCCAGCAGTGCAACTTCTGCCCTTCATATACTTCAGGCAATGCGTCTGTCCATTCTTTTAAGATCCCAGGCACAAGAAAGGAATAGGGAATGTGTTCTAATACACATTTTCTTTTTGATGGTTTGCTCACTTTGCTTGCTCCCAGTGCTGAAAATGGTTTGTGGGGAAGTTGGTGGTGTCTTCATGCAAGAATACTCTTAGGAGAAGGGGAAATAAGCGGGTTACTGTTCACCATTGCTAGAATGGTGGATGCATGTGTACCATGCAACCAGCTATTCCATACATTCATAGGGGCAAAAAAGAGTTATACTGATGCATTACTGAACTCCTTAGGAGACAATTTGTCTGTAGAGATAAATTACTGTTCTAAACAGCAGTAAGAATTAAAACCAGTAGGCTTAGTTTTCATTAGTATAAGGGGAACTTGGAATCACTTTTTTTTTTAATGTTTAGTCACAAAGGGGCAAAAAGCAATGATTAAAAAAAAAATAAAACACTGCACAAACACATAAAACGAGCACAAATATTTTGCTCTCCACCCCCTCCCTCCCCACCCCCAGCCTCAGGGTATTCCTCCAGTGGCATGTGTCAAGGCATCTCCAAAGTTAGATTTTAGAGTCTTTCTGAACATTGTATATTAGTCTCTGCACCTGTAAATTGACTCCAGGGCCACCCAGGGGATAATATAGCCTTAAATATAGGGTTGTGCTAATATGTCTGTTGGCCTTTACTCATCCATTTGAGCTGGCAGAAGTCCAGCTGGAGTAGAGGAGGGGAGCTGTGTAAGGGACCCGTTCTTCATGACTTTACATTATCACACCTCCTGTCTTGCACTTTCCAAAGAAAAGGCTAGAGGAGGATCAACACAGTGGAGCAGACCCCCTTCAGTGGTGGGGAAGTGGATACCTGCTTTGTATCAGAATGTCATGCACAGGGTAGAGTAAGGTGCGGACTCAGGCCCAGGCACAACATGGATGCAGAGAAAACGCTAGCTTTTATGAAGTGCTTTATGAAAGCTTCTAGGTCAAACTTAAAACTTGTACTTAAACGTTGTACCAGGTTTTTTTTATGAGTCATTTTGAAGAAACAGATATCTATCTCCAGTTTAAATATATGAAGGAGAAAAGTAATTTTCCCACAACTAATTCTGGTTATTTGCAGGAGAAGATAATAAGTAAAGACTTATTGTATTCTGAACCATAAATAACTCAGATTTTTAGCTATCTATCTCTTGCACCCCCTGAACATGTGAAGGAATTGCATTATTGGCAGAAGTGGAGGGTTGTTGTAGTATACATATATTTTTTTTGGGTGACCTTTCTGTAAGCTGAATAGGACACACACTTTTATCAGTTTTGATAGTGAGTAAAAAATTTTCAGAATCTTTGGTGGGCTCTTTGCCAGCTAAGTTTATCTTGTGTGACAGAGTGTAACGTTCATGTTCTTTCAAAGAATCTAGTCTGAGTGTTTTAGGGTTTTTAAATATGCATATACACAAATATGTGTATATTTGCCTTTCTTTTTTTTTATTTAGTCATAGGGAAAAATTGTGTTCATGAAGTCTCAGGGCTGGATTTTTTTTTTTGGGGGGGGGGGATTCTGGATTCCACGGGTTCAGGCATCTGTGCTACAGGCTTGTCTGTGCTATAGCGCAGAGAAACCTTCCTCTTTGACCTACTGGGTGTTTCTCTTCGGAGGGAGGAAAGGAATTCTTTCCATGTTAAGAGAGTTCAGGTCTCCTCCTGTCACTGATTGCCTCTGTTGCTTAGTTGAGCCCAATTATATGCAGTGGTTTTTCAGGCGTGCAGCTGTGAAGAAGATGTGTGCAAATCATATCAGTAAAATAACAGGATTTGCATACACAGGAGCAGTGCACACACTATCGCTTTGAAGATTTACCTTGTATGGTACACTTACTGTCCAATAGGAAATCTGCTGATACCACCACTTTTATTCTCTTCCTGCTTAGTTTTCCTGACTGCCATAGGCATAGGCAGCAGAGAAAATAGCAGTGCTAACTGTTCATGCAACAGTAGTAATAGCCTTTAACAGAAGAGTAATTACCGTTGTCTAGTTTCTCCTTGCTCTAAAATCTAATAAAATAGAGACCAGTGACTATGTAGCTGATGCACACAGAAGTTCTGTTGTTTTTACTAAAGCAGAGGCTGGTTATGTGAAATGCCCTTTACTCACAAGCTAAATTCACATCTTAATTTTGAAAAAATCCGTTACTGATGGGTAGATTTCCTGAACACATTTGACAGCTTTCAAGCCAGTGGTATTTGGCAAGGTCTTTTAAAGCTATAGGAGATTTATAGCTAAGGAGATTATACAGCAGCAGGTTTGGACCTGATCCCTTTTCCCCAACCTCTGCACTGAGTAACAATGACAGGAGGTGTCTGTATACCAGAAGGAATAGTTTAAGAGAGGTGGCTGCATTTGGAAATAGAAGCCCCTGTTAGCAGCCGGAAGCATTGGTGCTGAAAAGCAATCGCTGGTGTCAAGAACTTTCTTAGCTAAGCACTGCAGCTGGTGGCAATAAATAGCATCCTAATAAAGGAGGATGTTCAACCCATGACATAAGCGAGTACTGTTTCAACCACAAAAAGTAATTTATGGTGCTGCATATGTCTGAAATGGATTTTTTCCGATACATTTTAAAATAAAATGCTAAGATTTCAATGGAGAGAAAGATCTGCATTTTAAATCAAAATGAAATTGAAAGATCAATGAAAAGTGTACCGCTTTTTTAAGTACGCAAAGATACATAACATCTTAAGGACATGCACTGTCACAAAGCACGATTACCTCCATTCCTAAAAATGAAAGATGCTGTTTTCTGTGACTGTGAATGTTCTCTATGTTGCATAAAACCTAATAACCCCCATGTCAGTGATTAACCCTCCCCGAATATTTAGACTGAACCATCACCTTCTCTCCTAAAATGCCAAAATGATCACGCAGAAAGTCACAAATAACAATATACTTGGATTGCATAAACATAATGATTCATGAAAAAACATCCTGAGTCTCAATGAAGAGAAGGAGGAAAAAAAAAAAAAGAGAAGGGGACAATAAAACCATTAGGTTCATTGGACCTATTAACTCATTGACTCTGCTACAGTAAATAAGTTATTAGTTTTGATATAACCAGTGGCTTATTTGAACATATACTCTTCTTTGTTATGCATGCTGTTTATACCACATGTGATTTCTCTTACATAATTATTGTGAAACATAGCAATTTTACATACTGTGTCATATCCCACTGGGATAGACATTGTGGATGTGGTACCAGGAGAAACTGTCCTTTGAGTTTATTTCTACTGGCTCTTTTCTTTTCTTTTCTTTTCTTTTTCTTTTTCCCCACAGTGCTCTGAAGAGAGGGTTGTTTTGTTTTGTTTTTTAACTGAGCACAGGCTGTCAAGTTAACTGAATGTATGGTTTGTTCTGAAAGCCATTTTATGCAGGAGTTTGTTTTGAATCATGAGGTCTGTATGTGCAAGCATGTAAAATGAGTAACTGGTTAAGTGTTACTCAAGATGAAAATCCTTTGTACTAGAATGTAAAACATGGCATACACATCTGAAGTTCCTGAAGGAAAGATATTCTTTGTGTTATACTTTCACATGTGTTTATTAATTCTCTATTTTCACTTTTGGAAGAAATATGTTTAGCATGTTTAGGAGATACCAGTGTATCAGCAGTGAAGCTCTGTACTTAATCTGATTTTCCCCTGCCCTTGTAGATGGTTTCTGCTGTCAACTAGGAGTTAAAGAGCCAGATCCTCAACTGGTGCACATCAGCATAGCTATCCTGAAATAAATAGGCATAACGTCACTGGAGTCACTGAAATCTAAGCTCAAATTCTTAGGTTTCGCAGTTCTTGAGTGCAGCACTTTAAGGCTTGCAATACACGCTTCTGTGATACTTTGTTATGGTATAAACAAACATCATGGTTCTTATTCGAATTATAATCTCATTCACCCATAAATCAATAGAGCTATGCTTATTTATACCGGCTGAGAGGATAGCCTAAAGGCTTTTCATGTTGCATGATAAAGTCACGGGCTGTGGTTCTGACCACACCCTCCCGCCCATACAAACAAGGAGGCAACCCCACTAATGCCGGTGCAATTACTTAGATGTAAAACAGTTGTTGAGAGATTTGGATTCAAATCAATGCCATGATGTTTATTCTGTAGTAAAGTGATGTGTTTGCTAAGGCTTTAGTCACTTCAGAAAGAAAATAAGATTCTGAATTTACATGCTATCATGAACATTGGGTAGAAATTTGGGAGTAGTTAAAGGACAGAGCATCTACACAAAATGTTGAATTGAATGTTTCCTGTAAACTGTATGTGCAGTCATAACACTCTTTGATTCTGATTCATATTTAAACTAGGGATGGAATCCAGCTGCAAAGTCTGGATCTAGATCTGAATTTCCACAAGTTCAAGGCTGTTGTGATGAAGGGAGTTTATTTGGTTCCATATCTAATTTAAATTCAGAACTTTTAAGGTAACTTCAGTCAGATGTTCTTGGGATCCACTGGAAGAACAGTGCAATACATGCAGAAATTAAGCATATCTGTTATTGTATAGCGATTTTATGAGTATTCCAGTTTAAGGTTAAAATAGTGCTTTCATGCAGACAGCCTATGTTAATAAATTAAAGGGGGGGGGGGTTGCAAAACATTTAAAATCATGGCAAAGCAAAAGAAAAAAAGCACAAAAAATTCACCTGAATTCTCAAAGCAGTGCATGGGGTTAACATTGGTTTCCCCTTTCTTGATTTTTGTCAAGGTTGGCTAATGCTTTTTTCCTCTTTCTCCTCCCTGCCCCTCCTCCCCCCCCTTTTTTTTTTCTCCTCACAAATACTGTACTGGCAACTAAGGATATCTTCCACATGTGGACAACATCAAGGATAACAATATCAATGATACAAGGACTTTCTATAGATGCAGTGCATAGCAGCAAGGAAACATAACTGTTTATGCATTTACATCTCCATGGCTATATCTTCTTCTGAAACTGCAAATAATTTTAAAAGAAGGAACATGGCCTGGCAAGAATTAGGAACTAGAGGATGAAATGGGTGCAACATTCACTTAAAAAAGAAAAGGTGTTCCCATTCTGACATGAGTTTAACCCATGACATTTCATTTAATATATTGTCTTGATCAAAATCAGTTATAGGAATGAGATAGTCATCAGCTGTTACATTTTTGTCCACCTGAAAAAAAATCAATGATCTCCTTATTCTTCTTTATCTGCTTTCTTCAATAAAGTACAATTAGTAGTGGATCTGTGGAACGTCAGTGACAATAATTTTGATAGAAACTATCTCATATTTTTGGCCAGCAAGGAGGTATTTGATAACAAACTGCCAAGTAAGGGAGAGAAAGAAAGTTGAGATGTAGATAGATGTAAAAGGGTTGACTGGAATGCCAAGATTTGTGAGTGCTGTATTCCTCTTGACAAAACCGGAATGCTCTTTGACAGCTTTTGTGGACTAGTCTTGTATTTCCTGGCTGCACAGCTTGCAGATTCTTGATGGGAGGTTATCTGCTGTCTGGAGAGGATCTTCAATGCACTGAAAAAGCATCTTTACTCAGGGCAGATAAGTGGGGAAATAAACAGAACAATTTCTAGAACTATGAGATCCCACATGGGAAAGTAATCCATGACCCTATTAATGTTTTCAAATAGAGCAAGAAGGCTCTGTGTGGTCTGCTCTTTGGCAGAATCTCAGCTGGAGAAAGGGAGGTTGAGGAATGAGGGAACTTATGAGGTTCAGCCACCCATACAAGCTAATTGCAGTTTACCTGGTGGGATGTTCTTGGTGAGCTAGCTTTGATATTCTGGCTTTATTAAAGGAAATTCCTCCATTCAGTTTCTTTCAGATGTTTGAAATACAAAAGTCAGGCTAGATGTGATCTCTGACCAAACAAGGGTCTCTCCAGGCAATTTATACTTTTGAGTGGCTGATTTACATCGAGTGGGACATAGTTTGTCCCACTAGAGTTGAAGCACCTGGTATGTAGGACTGTATGATTCCAAACTGATACTCTTCTATGACATATGACTTCTCTGATCATGAATTTTTAAGACTCTGAAGCCCATTTCTTTTTCCTCTCTCCTTCCTTCATCTGGCACAAAAATTTGCAGGAAACCATTTATCATTTTGAAACATAAAACATTTCACTTATAGCACTCAGCTCTTCTGATCACCATACTGGTGATTTGGCACAGCAGTTGCACTGGCTTCTGTGGTCTCAGACCCACCTAGAGTTGTGTAACGGAACAAAATGGGACCCACAGATTTTAGAGTCTTTAAACAATCATGCAATCACCAAAGACACAGAAATGACTTAAGTGCTCTCTACTTCCCGAGTGAATTCACTCAAAAAGGCAAGCATAAAGAACCCAAAATTCAAAAAGAAAGTCACATTAAGCCCTCGAGTACTCTTGTTTTGGTTCTGTGCTTGTTGCAATTCTCTTTCCTCAAGTTATCTTGCAGAAAAAGCATTGGGGTCTCTTAAATGTGTATATTAGGTGCTGGCAGCACTGAATCTTACTTTGTAGATCCTGCGTAAAAAAGGAATGGTGGTTAATTGATACTCTTTCCAAAGAGGCCTGAAATAGCTATATTTATATTTACCGAATTAGATCTTTTAAAGACTTGCATTAGATGGTGAGGGCTAGTTTTTGCTTATCATTTTTGTATGGAACTAAATCATGAACCACTTCTGCTATGTGTGTGGGTTTTTTTTTTTTCCTTCTCTCCTTTGGTAATTTTCTGTTCCTTTTTATGTATTTTAGTACCATGGGAGAGGGACCTCAAGTTCTTGGATAGGATGCTGTATCTTTAAGAACTCTGAAACTTAAGAGGCCTTGCCAAATCCTGCATCAAATACAAAACTTGCAGAAAGAGTATTAAAAGATATTTAAACTAAGTGATTAATTTCTTACCATCTGGACAACCACAAACAGTGACAAAAGCAACTCAGAAATTCATATGCCATTAATAGGCTGCCTGTTTCAATACAGAATATTATGCTGCTTGTAGCAACAGATTAATGTATAACCAGTCATGGCTGGCCTTTCAAACATATCAGAATAGACAATCCTGTACATAACAGGGAATCTCTATATTATGATTGCTGTCCAAGATTTATGATGTTACAATAAACAATTGGTTATGTTGTTTTGACAATGGAAAAATTAACAAATGAGACAGATTTGCCTGCAGTGATGAACTGTATTGTAAAGAAACATTAATAAAGATAAAACATTTCGAAATTCTTTAAGAAAAAATTACATTTTTGCTCTTTTCACAAGGAACAAAAGAAGCCAGAAACATGACAGATTTCATCAAGAAAGCTGTTTCCAGATTAAAAGTAGGTCTGATTTTTGTTTTACTTTGCCAGATTTTCACTACTCAAACTATAGAAAAGTGGGACAGACTTGTATTGTTTTCAAGCTTATTGCTTATGTGGTAAGTGTCTTGTTACTGCTAGTGCTGTTATATTCACCCATGATTGTCTGTGGCCTGGGTGAGCTCACAAGGTTGGACAGAAACCACCCTCAGGAAATGCCACATAAGACCCATTGTGATTCTAACATCTGCCTGTTAGACCAAGCCATACCTGTATAATGAGCTACTGTAGTAAATCAAGGAACTGGGGATATTTAGCACCATATAGAATTTGGAGTCAACTGCATTTCAGTGTAAACAGACCAGAATGGTAGAAATACTGCAAACAAGTGTACAAAACTGTAGCAGTTGAGACTTGGGAATCTTTTAATATTGAAGGAAAAGGGATGCTTTATAAAAAGGTACCTCTGGCCTAAATGGCTTTCGCTGTGAGTTATTCAACCCAAAACTTGGAATCTCCCATTTCTGAGTACCTAAATGCCTTGAATAGCTTAATTTTCAGAGTGCTTAGCATGTTTTGACTGAACAGTTTTCATAAACTTAGGCTCCTCCAAATCACTAGACGGACCTAAAATTTTATGGAATATCACTTGCCTAACAATTTGAACAGAACACAAAAATATCTGGCAAAGAAAGATAGGGAAATACTTGGATTTAAAAGCTAACATCTAAACAGAAAAAAAATTGGAAATATATATTAGGCACTAAATAAAAAGGCACGGCTGGAAGATTGAGAGAAACATGAACAAAAGTGTCTGTCCTTAGGTGATGAAAATTTGGTTTTCCTGTCTCAAAATGACTGTGACAGATGAGACTGGAGACTCTTTAATTGCACCCACAGATCTGAACTCCCACTTGTGTATCTCCTGTAGAAGGTGCTGTATCCACCTGCCTTTGCAAACAGGTGTGGTGTGAGAGGGCTCTGACAGTATCTTCTGTGCTTCAAAAGAATTATCTCTGTGTTTATTTATTAGGAAAGAATTTGTAAGCACTTACACTTAAGGCTTTGGATTATAAGTGGATGGAGACACTGCTATATCCCCAAGGAAGAATCTTGCCTCAGGGGAAAAGTCTTCACATATACTTCTGCTCAGTTTGCTCCTGTTTCAATAGGTGCGTTGACTTTCAGGTGGCTGGCTGTTCGGTCCAGAGGTTGTTTCAGATTACCTCAGATTGCCTTCTGAGGTGGATGGTTTCTTCAGGGAAATACAGAGGGAGCTGAGGCCCCGAAATAAGGATCTCAAATTTCTCTCCTCAGAACAGTTAAGCTGCATAACACATGGTTGCAGCACCTGTTTGGTGCTTGTGTGAGCTCAATAGCATTTGATACTATGGACTTTGAAAAGGTAAGCCATGGATTTTGATGAGTTGGTGAAAAACAGCTTTATGTTCTGGTATGTGTCACTGGCCAAAGCTCGCTCTTTTGAGAAGCACTCCAAACGCTACGCTAACACAACACTTCTATCGGGATTCTGCCATGCCATTTACTTCACGTCCAGCAAAATAACAGTCTGTAAAATAGGTCAACTCTATACTTAAACAAATCAAATGTACAACTACACATGCAGTTGCTTGTCTTTGATTGATAGCATCCATGCAACTGTTTATGTCTATGCTCTAGGTTTAAAACAACCCCCCCCCAAAAAAAAAAAAAAACACCAAACAAACAGGCGCATTTTATTTCAAACTGAAATATTTTAGAAAGTTGGATAGAAATTTTCAAAAGCATTTGGCAATTGGCTTAGCTTAGATTCCTGTGAAATAATTGGTAAGTGATGTCCAGAGGAGAAGAGTTAAACTATTTCTGATTGCACTAGAAAATCCCACTCTTGACTTCTCATTTCATTTCTTGGAAGATGAGCCAACAAGGTATCTGTTGTAGATTGTAGTATATGTATTGCACACTGTGCTTTGAAACTGTAGTCCATATCTTTCTAAATTAACTGGTGAATATCATCCACTGAACATCAATGGTATGACTAAATTACTTCAAAGAGCTATGTATGAGGCTTTTTAGTGCTGAGATAAGCCTAAACATTTAAGCAGCTAATTTCTGTTGTTAATAGTACTGAATTTCACTGAGCAATCTAAGATACAAATATATGCGTGTGCTGCCATATTTGCAAAATCCTTTTCAGATTCAGCATATAGCAACCTTCACTTTGCTTTGCCTTGGAGAAATTTCAGTTTCTGTACACAAGAAGAACAAAAGTACATTGCCATTACTTTGGTTCTTGCAGTATAAAGATTGCCTCTGAAAGCTTTGTGGGAAACAAAAACAAAACAACAACAACAACAAATCCAAGTGTTAAACCAAAAAAGCAAAATACAGATGTTTAGAACCATGGCTAAACATGGGACTTAGAAGCTGTGGTACTGTCCACCGTGTATTATTACAGAGCAATCGTTGGCAATAAACTTAACTTTAATGCTTCAGTTTACCTGTGTCAGAGGAGCAGTGAGAAAACTAATGTCTTAAAAGTGGTGTAACAACAATTACATCAGAAAAATAATTCACCAATCCTTAAATAATATTAGCAGAACGAGAGTTGAAGTTCACTGGGGATTCTCAGCATGAGTTTTATATAGCTGAAAGAATCCAGGTCTATTTTTAAGTCAGAGGCAGGTACTTAATCTGTTTTTTTTTTTTTTTTTTTTTTTTGCTATTGTTGTGACTTGTCTATTTTTTGAATATAGATTAACTTCTGTAGTTTATAAAAGTAATGAGCCACTTTGTAACCTTAAAGTATAAGTGGGCTAGAAAATAAAGAGAAGGTCCCAATGGTGTCTTCAGGGCACAGTATTCATAACTTGAATATTAATCATACTCTGCTGCTTTTGTTTGCTGTGATCCCTTTCTGCCTAGTTACCATAGTTTGTCTGCTCCAGGAAACCCAAAAGTTAAATACTTTCCAAAGTGTATAACATACTCAGATGCAAACTTAGATCATCCAGCTATTACTAATTCTGCTGTACATAATTCTCACACATGAGCTGTCCAAGGCAACAATCTTCACAAAATTTATAGCTCTGTACATATTTTTATTGATGGAAGTTTTCTGCCTTGCTACAAAAGATGGCTCTGCATGATTAAGTTGTTTCATAGTCTCAGATGAGGTAATTAGATACTTATGTTGCACACAAAATGGTTTTGTACTTCAAACTATAAACTTTTGAGGAAATTTTTTAGAAGACTCTCCCAGATGGATTCACTATTAGGGCCAAAGCCTGTCTCCCTGTATTGACAGCAGAGGTAGTTGAAGTATGGCATCATACAGTAGTTGTGGAATATGCCCGTGATGCGTTCCAGATGGTACAGCCGCGAACACTCTCTGCATCCGCACAGCTTCAGTTGCGTTCTTTGGGATTTAAGCTTTACTTCTCCAAGTAAAACAATTTAGTACAAACTTGCCATATAAATCCTAGCTTTCAGCCCCTGATTAGGCTAGAACCTGAGGAAAGCGTATAGCTGTTCTCTTTACTAGCATGCTTGTTGGGCTTTTTATCTTACACCTGATTGATTACTCACAGAGAGAGATAAAGATAAACTAGACCCCTTAAAGAGGAATCTCATCTTGCAGTTCATGGATTTCTGAATTCATCCTGCCTGAATTATTTCTATGACAAGTTTGCTAATTTTAGAAGTAAAAAGTCTTATCTAAAAGGCAGTTCACTTCAGGCCCTGACAGTCCACTTCTAGTGTTTCCATTTTACGCAGTATGCTAGAAACAGGAGTCCTGCTGGCTACCTTAGTTTGGTATTAGCTGCATCTTTGCAACACCATTATATTCAGACTATGTCATCAATTCCAGTCTTCTCAATCTGGAGATACCATGTGAACTGACTTTCCAATGAAATTATCAGGCCTCTGACTGTGTCTGTCTTAAACTCCTAGTGTTCCTGGCGATGTTTTTTTTCTTGAGGTACTACAGTTCTTTCTTCATTCTTGTCCTTGCTAAAATCAGGAAATTAGGCGCATCAGAGAAAAACAAAACAAAAAACCCCAAACCCAAAAGCAACAGCCAAACACAAAAAATCCCAAACTGCAAACCAAGCACATCTAAAATCCCTCATTAACACAGCTGACAGTTGGGACACAAGGGAAGTAGAACATCATTGTATCACTATTTCATTATAGCTGTATTCATCTGTAGGTTCAAATGTTTGTCTTAACCTCCATCTTATTAACCCAAATAAGTGGTTAGTTCATTACCTAATGTGATGAACAGTGAAATATGTGAACAGGTGGAAAAGTGCATTATCAGATGTTTCTCTCCATTCAATTCTTAGTTCAGGTCAGCCATGCATACTTTATCTCCTATGGAGAAGCATCTTGTGGAGCTTTCAAATGTTTAGAAATCTGGAAGAATGGCTGGTTTGTGTCTTGCAAGCAGCCCAACATCAGCACTCATTCAATTATTTGAAAATTGTTCAGCACTTCTTTGATCTGATGAGATTTATATTTTGGGTTGGTTCAGTGATTCAAGACATATCTTTTAAAACAGGAACAAAATAATGTCACAATATGCTGTAGATCAGCCAGTGAACAATTCTGGAACAAATCAGTTACATCTCTGAATGCCGGGGGGTTTTGTTTGTTGCCTTTCTTTTTTTGGATTTAATTCAAATAGTATTTTATGCTTCCTTTTCGCTAAATTAACAATGGCACACAGAGGTAATTTTATCAGTTTAAAGATACCTTTTATGTTATGACAAACCTGTGCACCTCCAGGGTGATCATCTGCCATAGAGCTTAGTTTATATGTCACTCAGACGTGTAAAACTTGCCAGTATTCCTGTAGTATCTATATCATGGTATTTTTTGGCAGAAGCTATATACAAACAAGAGAAATGTGTGTGTGTGTGTGTATGTGTGAATATATATGTGTGTGTGGTTTTTTATATTATATATACACACACACATATATATGTTTTTAAGCACTGGAATGCTGATTTATGGCACAGGAGAAGATCTGGCTCCACAACTTAAGGAGATAAACTTAATCAAGGGCATTTCTAAAGATGATATTATTCCAGCCATGTGATTGAATGAAACTTTCTAAAGTGAGAACAATGGAAAAAGATTAAACAAACCAGACAATGGAACAATTATTTAAAAATATCTTCCTTTTTAGTACCTTGGCAAATGGAATGCATTCAGCTAGTATACTAAGTTTCACAAGCTGCCTCTCAATCTGGGCCTGTGGAGCTGAGAGAAAGCACCACAGTGAGAAGAGAGACTGTGAGAAACCCGAATAAAATTGAAGACAATGGGAACACACTGTAAAACTGCTTTCTGAGCCTAAGCCATTGTGGCTGACTCCTTTTTCTGCTAAGGTCAGTACTAATCCTGAGCTGGATGCTAAGACTAACTAAATCTATCAAAACAGAATTATAGTTTGGTTCTTCGGTCACTTGACCTTAAAGGTTTGGATGCAAACCTAGGGCTTTCTCCTTATGATGGGTCTTTTGCTTTGTTTTCCTCTGTGCTTGATTCACATCAAACATACCTTGCCAAAGAATTCAGGAAAATATTTTTTGATATCTTTGAAGGAAATATGAGGCCAAGAAGATGGAAAATGCTTTGCTGTTTATCTGTTAGTATTTATAAAAACAGGAAGCTGTCACTTATGGGCTAAATAAGGGCTAAATAGACAGAGGAAGTTGTGTTTTAACATTGTTAGCAGATCAGTGGGAAGCACAGTGATGCATCTGACTTGCTAACACTTTTAAAATAATAACTTGTCTACATTAGAGTTTTAAGGTGTCACTGCTGTAAATACGCTGGCTCCTATGCCTTTAAGAACAGGTTTTTTTATTTTATCCTGGGCTAAAACATCTTAGAAAAAGAGGAGAATAACAAATTAAATTGGATGAAAGGAGAGAAAACAGTGAAAACAACAGAAAAGGAAAAAATAATAGAAAATTTCATTATTGAAACTAGGCAACAAAAAAAAAAAGCGCAAGCCAAGTATCCTAGAGACAACTAGCAGAGCATGCTGGGAGACAGAAGTAACTTTGAATTTAAGAGATGACACCTTTTACTGAATGCCACTTGCAGAAAGAAACCCTGTTCTCCTCTATGGGGAATAGGACATCTGTGTACTGACCCAGCAAGGTCTTAGCCTGCTTTACAGGGGTTCTTGAGAGAGTCTTGCCCTTACTGCTTCAGACCAGGATCGGGCAAAGGGCGGCTGCCATTTAAGTCTCTGCTGACACTGGGGCTTCCATCCATCACCCTTCTGGAGGCTGCAGGTTACCTCAAGGTACGGAGCTACAGTTTGGCTAAGCTGCTTCTCTTCAGAAGCAGTCATTTAGCTACTAGAACAACTGTGCCCAGGCTTGGCATGTGAGAGTAGGAGACTTTCACTTTTCTTAAGGAAGCAAACAGAGCTTTATATTAGGTACTTGATTCTGAAAGAAGAAACACAAATATGTAGTGTACTAGGGAAGAAGGCAGAAGAAGGTAACAAAGAAGCATGGAATAGCAACATTGTTTAGAAAAATAAAATTACAACTGAAGTGTGTTATTAACAGATGAAAACAGAAATCATTATCATTTTGAGTAAAAGCCTATGGGGAAGTGTTAAGCCATTTCATTAGTGAAAGAGCACTGGAAAGTGTGAAGCAATTCTGATCTCTAGACTCACTGTTTAAGCACAAGAGCTTATTTTTCTACTTGCCACTCATTGTACTGGTATTTGCTATCCCTGTGCCACAGCAAATACTGCTGCAGAACAGACTCTGTGTGTCATTAGAAGTCACTTTAACTTTTAAAGAGGATGTCCTGGAAGGTAGGAATGAGACCTAATCACCTTACCTATTTTGGAAAATGTAGGTTTTTAACATGACAAAACCTCAGCAGAAGACCAATAAGGCTAAACAAAATGCAGTTTTTATATAAAAATAACAGGGCAAATTCTCAGCTATCATAAAATCAGCATGATACTTTTAAACACAGAGATGTCAGTGGAACTGTGCCAATTCACAGTATCTGATCCAATCTAACAATGCAGTGGTGCAGGCAGAAAGAAACTAAAAACAGAACTAGTAGCTGCTACTATCACATCTGGGGCAGAGATGAGCAAGTATGAGGAAAAATCCAACTCACAGTCTTTTTTCTCAGTTTTCATGACTTTCATTTCTTATGAACTGAAGGCCATATACGAAGTTCTTCTTGGGTCTGAGTAACTGAAGAACTAAGGAAAAGGAGATGTGCAGCTTACAAAACACAGATGGGGAGACTGCCAATTCCATAATAAAGACTACGGGTAACAAGCTATAACAAGTATCTCCCCCCAGACAGATTCTTCAATGTTACTCTTCCAGTGTAATAGGTAGATACCTATTATCTGGGACATGAAAATTCCCCACTATTCCTCAAATCTTAAAGACTTTGTTTCCATCTCTTTGTCTTTAGTTAGTATTTAGTTAGATCTATTTAAGTTACCTGGCTCTGTTCAAGGAGCATAAAGCTCAATTTTGCATAGCATTAATGGACTGGATTGTAAATTGTATTGAGCTGAGTACAGCATAGATTAGGTAAATGGGAAACAAAAGTAAATCTACAACACTTTTACCTCACCCTCCTATGATGCAGCTGCTTGTCAGGCCAGAAAACATTGCTAACAGTCTCCAAGGGCTGCAGGTTGCTGGAGCACAAACAACTCTTACACTCTTTGGTTGCCTATACCGGAACTTACAGAAAGGTTGGGGAGAAGTGAAGATGCACAGGAAAAATTCTGAGTTAAGTGGAGCCTCCAACTTTATAGCAAGTCAGTAACAGCTCATCAGTATGGCTGAGTAATCAGGCCAGCAACGACAGAATTAAGATCAGCAGACCCAACTGTGAACATCGAGAGCTTGGAGCTTTGTGTCCACCTAAGCAAAAGAACTTATTGCTGCTTTTTGCTCCATTTAGCAGTTTTTTTTTTTCTGCTAAGTATTTTAAGTAAATGTTTATTTCACAAACTGAGCTGTAAGCCACATGTTACCGACTCTGAAAACTGGTGTTAAGGGTTTTTGTATATTCTGAGGGATATATTACATTACTATTATACCTAATTCGTGACAGCTAGCCATCAAACTCATTTATGTAATAAACTTAAAACATTGAATATTTTAATTTAGCAACTTCAGATAGACTGCATACTTCAAAAACTTTTTGTAAATCACACCAAATATCGCAAGCATTTTCAAAGGGCAGGATTAGAATTCAACCTAAACTTGACAGATCACAGAAGTAGTTTGAACTCAGCAAGGTAAAACTCCAAAAATGGACTGCCAAGTAGTATGTTCAAGAAGGGAAAAAAAAAAAGGATCAGATGAAAAGATTATGAACTGGAGATACAAAGGGATGCGGGCATTACAGAGGGCCCCAGACTAAATAAAAGTCACCAGCTTGTCACAGAGGGAATGTATTTGCAGGCATTTTGTACATAAGATACACAAAGTAACTTTTCCACTATTCAGATCTGATAAAGCCTTATCTGAAGTGCTGTGTTTTGGATACCATGTTTCTAAAAATAAAACAAAATGATGTAGACAAATTGGAAGAGACCAGTGCAGACCAATCATAAATTTCAAAACGTATTCTACAAAAACTGTTGAAAGAATTTATGTTGTTTAGTTGAGAAAATAGTATTCAAATATCAAAAAGGTCAGAAATAGAAGGCAACCATAAGTTTTATTCTCTGTATTCATTCATAATTGGATGAGATGTAACAGGCTTACTCTATAGCAAAAAAAACAAACCAAAACAAAAAAAAACCCATTTAGATTAGATATTGGAAAGTCTTTGTAATTAAATAAAGATGGACAGTAGAATGGATTCCCATAACCTTTCTAAGCATCTCCATTGCTGGAGTTTTTTAAGAATAGGTTAGAAAGACATTTAAGTTGATTTGTACAGGCAGTCTTGCCTCAGAGAAGGGCTGGGACTATATGACTTGAGACCCAACTCCGCCTATGGTTTTTTTCATGATACATAGTCAGGCCTTTTTCTTTAAATGTATTTAATCATTTTATGTCATACAAAGCCAAACACATTTAAAATGTAGCTGGGTAAAGTGCATATGGAAACAAACTGATTAAACCCATTTTTATTTGTTCCACTCATTATGGAATTATCACGCTGAAATGGAGAGTGTGATGTGAATGCTCATTATGGAAAAGCAAAAAAATGATTTAATCCAAGATTTCCATTTGTAATGGGCTATTTCTACATCACTTTTGCTTTCTGGTAATAAACACAGTACTCTTCTGCTGGAAATTTCAAAGTGCTTTTACAAATGCTCTTAACCCCCCAAAGCACTTTGTGATTTGAGAACACACATATACAGCTACACACTGGAGAGACAGAAGCCCAGAAAAGTGCAGTTCAAAGTTTAAAACTTGCTGGCTTTAAGTAGGGCCTACTCTAGTCTTGTCAAGGTGCAGGTCATTCAGTTTTCTGTGCTGTGCTCTGTCAAAATCAGTGTTACTTGTCAACTTGCTGAAATGTCTCCATGCTCTACTCAACACTTCTCCTTGAACATGGAATACCACTCTAAAAGATAGAGATAAGTGTCTATTGCACCTTCCTGAAGACCTCTACCAAAACACCTATAAAAGCCAACAAGTAATAGTTGATATACAGTAGAGAAAGGGTAGCTGGCATTTATATGCTATACAACCAAGTGTATTCCTTTGATCTGACCTCATATGCCATCTCTCCTTGGGATGGGGACCCAAGGAAACTTTGCATGTGTTTGTGCAGCATGCTGGAACAAAGAGGCATTGATCCTGGTAAGACTGTCTCATCAATAGTATAAATTGAATACTAAGTATCATAATAAATCACACATATACGTCTGCATGCCACAGTCATACACTCTGAAAGCCTGAATTTGCATGAAGTTTGTAACTTTCACTTGGTGCTTGTTAGACCTTACATTTATTTTGGTATTTTCAAAAATGATTGATAGCTTCATATTCTGTTATTGTTAGAAATAGTTCCATAGTTCTTGTTTGACTGTTTTGCATGTCTGTTTTATGTTAATGATGAATACTTGTGCCATGCAGGTAATAGTTGCTGTGTAAATGTACCATTCACTACTAGATACTTCTCCTTGTTCCTATTATTTTCATTAGGAAAGTTCTTAGAGGTAAACAAGTTTTAGTAAATCCATTGGTTTATAGACACTTGACTGGACATAGGGATAAAATCTGTTAAATCAAGCTGATAAAAGCTATAAAATGAAAATGAAATGTTTGTCTGGTATTAGGTGGATTCACTTTCTATGAAAACTTAACACTAACATCCTATAATGACCTTTACCACAGCACTTTATGGTATCACCATTACAGGCAACAGCAAAAAGTATTTATACAACATGGAAAAAAAACCCAAACTTCCTTATAATGAGAATAACCTTAGCCAAGGATATTTCTCTCAGAATTAATAACCAGCTGGGGTTAATGGCCATTGGCTTCACCTTAGGCCCTCAATTAATCCCTGAACCTCAATTGTTATTACCTAATTGACTTAGTTTCATTTCATTTTAACATTTCAAAGTGATCTCTCTAGAATCACACTGACAGACTAACATGGTCTCTGTAGATGTGCACTGACATGGCTTCAATATTGTTACTTTGTCTCCATACACTCGCATCGACATTTCATTTTGTTTTGACATCATGATGCCACATCTATGGATCTGTGCAGATGACATGAGATTGTTCAGATTAGGTGAAAGTCTGTCCAAGAGGGAGGAGAGACTAAAATTTTATAGATGGCTACAATCATCTCAGCTAAAAGCTACTAAGCAGAATTATTATCTCTGTAAATGTGATTAGTATGTTTGCAAAGGGAAGAAAATCAGATAAACTATTTTACTTGAAATCTTTCTGGTTTTCTAAAAATGTCTTTTCACACAGATCAGCTAAAAAATGTAGCCTGCAAAATGCACTAGCTAATTTATTTAAAAAAAAAGTTATTTGATATTACCATTTCACATTTATTTTAGGCTACAAATAAATTATGCAAATCTTGTGCATTCCACTAATATAGTGTCAACACAACTAGCTGCAAGATGCAATTCTAAATCAAGAAAGAAATGCTTATAAAAATTGAAATAGGGCATCAGAATGAAGTCTTTTTATTATGTAGAAAAGTTTTCAAAAAGTCTTTTGAAACTCTTTGATCCAGCTTTGAAATAATTTTAGTAGATTACTATTGTACTAAAACCATAATTTATAGTAGCTGACCTAAGCTGCTCTTTGTATAACAGTCATATATGAAACAATAGCAGGAAAGTAAAAAACACAAGGGGAACTAAAGCTGCTCTGTTTATTATTTAGCTCATAATTACATCTTCCTTATTTAATCTTTTGGATCCTGGCATGTTCTTAATAATACAGGTTCAAATAATATTTACTATACACAGGAGAGTTAGTTTTGAGTAATGCATTTAGACTATCCAAACTTTGTGTAACTTGTGACCTTTCCCTAACCTAAGTGAGGTCTATTTTATACAGATTGTACTAGATAGACAATTTCTCTATAAATGGTGAAGTTGCTGCCAAGCTCCCATTGTTAGCGAGTTCATTTTTCAACAGGCACACTTTAGGTTCCTATCACACAACTGTAAAGAGCAAGTCCTTGAGGTTTCTTCTTTTGTCAACTTAATAAAAGTTATTTCTGAATAACCTGCAAATCTGCAATAAATGGCCCTTTGTGATTTAGAATAGTATGATAGGAGTAATTTTTTAATTCAGCTAGGCAGCCTGCTATTTTATTTCAAATGCTTGAGCAGCATTTGTTTTAACATATTTATAATCTCTTCCTCAAAATAACAAGAGGATGGTTCTAAAAACTATCAATCATTCATCCTCAGCATTTACTATCTAACTGCAGAAGATCCCTTTAGAAGGTAGCAAAATAGTGGGAATATTTCAGCTGAAATAAAAGGAAGAGTCGAGTTCAATTCTGTGTATATTTTGTCGATGCTTGAGGAGTCATAGTCAACTCTGGTAAATAAGAACAACTTGTAGGATGTACAAGCTTTTGCCAGAACAACTGTGGTTTGAGAATAGGGAGCTGGCCATGTTTATTCTCTTGAGCCAAGTAGATTTTGGCACAGGCGGGAAGGTAGCCCCTTGACTCCAAAAGACCTTCCTGTAGAAGTGCTGCTCGAGCTAGGAATGAACTTGCAGTATCTGTAATGAGAGAGACTACCGTAACAGCTAGATTCCTAATACTGGCCATGCCTATTTCCTAGTAGCACAGATGCATTGCTGACATATCCCTCCATACAACTATAGGCAACACTGTAAAACTATACTATATACAGGAATGATTGCACTGTATTAGATCTCTGCTCTGTCAACATTCCCAGTCTGTGGAAATGACCTATATATCAAACCAACAGAATGAACAGCAGCACCACAATGCTCCTCTATTATAACAAAGTGCTATTATATGGAAATTTGAGAACAGTCTGCCTGGCACCTAAAGGTGCTATTTAAATTAGAATAAGAGCAAGATTGCTTGACATGGTGGGTTAGTTTGAATGCACTCAGGAGTTGAAACAGCACTTCTCAGATGCAGCATTGGAAACTGTAGAAACAAAAGCAGGTAGAAAGGGTAGGACAGATTTTCAAGGGGAATCAAGGATAGATGGGAGGATACTGAATCAATAAGTGAGAACTGGTTGAGTAAGATGGAAAATTAAAAGGGGAGGATTTAAAGGCACATGGAAAGAGCCATGAATAGTCTTCTGGAGTAGACTAGATGGTAAATTTATCTTAAAAATCACAGTGAGGTGGAGAAATCACAGAGCAAACACTAAGAAGAAGTCACTTTTTTGAGTGAGTGAATGCAACAAAGTAAGATAAAAAGCCTTTATGAACTATCAGTACTACTATGATGCTAAAATAGTAATGAGGTATCAGTAAGCACAGTAAGACTTTTGGTTCTTTCTCTTCATCTTTAGATAAGAAGTTTTATTTAGCTCTGAGCTGGCTTTAGGGGAATTTAATTAAACTCTTGCTAATGTTCAGTTCCCAGAACACAGGAAAGGTTAAAAAATGTGTTCTTTCTAACTTGGACTGTTGCACACTAGAGTGTGACCCATAACAATTGTGCTATTCCTCCTATACGAGGAAGTTTTACTTCCACATTCAACACAATTACATCAATTCCTAAAGCTTGGAACAGGCCTTATTACAGTGTTTGTAAGAGCAGATGCTTGGCAAGTCTATATATGCTAGCGAGAACATCATTCAGTTTTATGCACACTTCTGTTTTCTGGCTTGGCATAATTCATTAGCACACTCTACAGAATACTCCATAAAACTGGATTTGGCTGTAATGTTAAGGTTCTAATGACTACAGCATTGTTAAAAAAAAAAATGCAGTAGTTTCTTTTTTATTCTTCAAGTTGATGTTCACATCCGATAAACTGAAAAAGTAGGCAATGAGCTTTTTGCAAGATAATAGCAGGAAAAACAATGTAGTTTTAATTTTTTTAATATTCTCTTTCCAGCATTTAAAGTAGTGACATAGTACAACAATTTTTGTGATGGCTAGCAGATCCCACATAACTAGAATTAGTACAGTATGTACATTTTTATGGCTTATTTCATCCTCATTCTAATATAAAGATTCTTAAAAGGGGCCGTATGTAAAGATGAGGTCAAAGCTTTAATTAAAGTCACCAGTATTGCTTTCCAACCTGTTATGGCACAGCATCAGGTAGAGGAATAAACAAACAAATACAAGCATAACCTGATTTATCTGTGTGTCCCCAACATAAATTTGTTTAATGTAAAAACAAATAAAGCAAAGCTTTGATGGAGGTTGAGCAGAATTTTCAACATCTGTGCAGATAAATTTAATTTATTCCAAAAGAAAAAGCAGCATTAGCTCATCATGTAAAAGCTGATTTAAATGTTTTCATACAAGAGAAAGCATATGCACTAGCTAAAACAAATTCAGTTTTGCCCTTAAAACCTATTTCCCTTAGACAGCCATTACTTCTGAGTTTTCTACCATGATAATGTTCAGTTATTACGTCTTTTTTATTCTCTTCTTGGTTTTACACATGCCACTAACCTAAACCAGAGTTATATGTCCCAGGGGCAGCAACACCCTAAATGCGGCTTCTGTGTAGCATCAGGCAGGTACACTGCAGATTGCCTCTGCAAATCGTTATGTGCAGATCCATAAAGCTGGTCAGGTAAAATAAACTAAGCACAATAGCTTAAATAGTTGAACATAAATGAGTTACAGGTATTTGAATACCCCCCCCACACACAATCTTTCCCCTATAACATATTCAAAACCAAGAAAATAATCTCTGCACACCAGTAACTCACAATAGCAGAGCTACACTGGCTTATCTCTGCAGCAAAGGATAGAGCACTACGAAGAATAAAGATATTTTTTCCTACAAATAAAAGGTTAATCAAAATGATAAATCCCTGTCTGAAACTTACCAAAAAGTATTAAAGTGAGATCTTAAAATTCAAAACTAAAATAATTTGTATCTATCTGAAAACTAGAGATGAAAAAAACTGAATGGGATTAATACCCTTTCTTTTAACTCTAGGTAAGACTGTATAAAGTCTGCATGTGATTTGGAAATCATACAGACACACAAAGTATCACCTGAACTAAGTTTCCTGAAAAAAAGATGAATACGGATCTTAATGTTTTAAAGACCATTTCCTCATGGAAGAGGTCTTTGTGCTTTAAGGAGACTGTTATCACACCTTTCATTCCACAACAGAATTTATAGCTCTGCCTAACTTCTGTGACAAATTAGAAATGGTGAGCATACATACAATACCCTCGCTGTCTTTCTAAAGTATTTTGTTCTTCTTTGAACGATAGTTAGCAAAGAAAATCTTAAAGAGTCTTGAGGCCAATGAGCTGTTTTCATCAATTAGCTTCTAGCTGAGAGAGCAATGGCTGAGAAAGAGCCAAATACTGCCTGAGTGGTGAGGAATGTGGAAAGAGAATCTGAGATTGAAACTCTACAAATTTCAAGGATAGCTGACACTCACCTCAATGTACCTCCAATCTTGGTGGTCCAAACAAGAGAAATATAATATTCTTATAAGAATATATAAGAGTGCTCAGGAGACTAATGCCTATTTGGATGCTTTATCTGTCCCATGCAACTGATCCTGTTTTTTCTTTCTTACTGCCCTTCTTGAAATGAGGATGATTATTTTCTTCAGAATTAAGTCAGGCAAAAAGCTCCTGCACATTGTTCTTCTGGACTTTGGTATGCTAGAAATTTGCATGTTATAATGCCTACGGAGGTCAAGACAGATTATTTGCTTAAAGTCAGTTAAAAAGAAAACTCCTAAGTATGGATTCCTCAAATAAATAAAAAAGAGAAAGACAAAAACCCAGATTATTTTGGAGTCATTACATTTTTTATACACAAATGAATACATGCTACAAGGTTCAGAAACTCACATGCATAAAATAAATCCTTGCTCTTCCCTTCTACCCCCACAAAAAAACCTAACTTGAATTCTTTCTTAATTGTTAATCTGGGATTCTGTTAGTTTTTTAGCAATCAGATAAAGTGAGGAAACACATATACCAATAATTCTCACAAAATCTGTCTGCTTACTATAACAACCAGAAATGATGTGACCCCGTCATACCACTTGGGCTTTATGAGCTATGCACTATGCTGTTTTAAGACCCAGAATATCAGCCTAAATCAATTTTCCACATCATTGTAGGTGTTTCAGCCACATCACTAACATTTAATAAACTTGTGAGTGAAACCATAAGAAAAAACTTTGGAGAAGAACGGAAAGTTGCACCTTTCAGCCTCTGCATTTTTTCTTTGTTTAGAATGCTAGAAGAAGCCATCCGGAAGGAAGAAAGATTATGAATATCTATAAACTAACTGTTTGACAGAGAGAGAAATGCTGATAATAAGTGGGTTGTGTTTGTCTTTTTTGGCTGATCACAACAGAGATCTGAAGCAAAACAGAAGCTCCTGATGTGTTTGTCTAAAGAGGCAGTAGCATGAGCACAGGCAGCAGGAGTTCAGCTGAAGTTCAGGGCAGATGCTGCTATTAGTTTACACTGCAGGAAAGTAAAATTGCTTCCGGATTTACCTCTTCCTCCCAACTTCAGTGCTAAGCCATGCTGTGTCGCAGAGTCACAATGTCAGTAGGAAAGCAGTCTTTTAGCAGGATACCACGCTCACGATGGCAGTCTAGCTCTTCAATAAATCCATACCAATAGATGACTAATCCAGGGCCAAATCTATGAAGCAAAAAGAAGAATGAATTTATGTGATTGTGCAATCCCAGCACAGGTAAAGCTCCTGCTAATTTCACTCCAAAATTGGAAAGATTTTAATTTAATTTTCAAAATTAAAACAGCATTGAATTGATACACCTCATTAATGCCTGATTCCATGAATAAAAATGCTATTTAAAGATGCAAACAATCTCCATAAGGGGTTTATTCCTTGAGTGCTCTGCACATATAACTTACCAGCCAAAAACAGACCTGTGTCTTCAATATTAAGCAACTTTCAAAAACTTTGATACATACAGAAGTTTTTCTTGCAATACGTTCCATTTTTTTCAGATTTGGACATTTAGACATTAAAAATACATGGGTTTATGCAATTCCAGTTCATGTGCATTGTAGTACTGTGAAGATCAACAATGAATCCTTAAAATATAATGTCTATAATGCGTTATTATGCAAGTAATTAGTAAGGTAAACTGTACATAGTTCATAAAGAAATAGAAAGTTTCTACTGCAAGGTCTCTGAAATGTGCCTCAGGAATTCCTCAGATATTACTAACACTGACTGATCCCCACTAGGCAATCTCAGGAAGTAGCCCCATGGACTATTTTACCAATCAGGAAGTTCAGACCTTCAGACTGGGTTCATAAAGAAGTAATCACTATCAATCACTGTGTACTGCGATATGTTTTGCACATCAGTTTCACGTTTTTCCTACTGAGAGCACTTAATTAAAGGGCAGCACTACTTTTGGTGTAGAGTTGCAGGAATTTTACAGTGAAATCATAAATTATGAATGTTGGGTTAGTAAAAGGATGTCTAAAAACAGAACTGCTTTCTGTAGTCTAACATTACAGCAGTCTGTACAACACTAGGCCAAAAAGCTTTTTCTTTCTGTGATTTATTATATGCTGTAGTGAACTTGCCAAAAACAACAGTGCAGGATGAGCTGTTAGATACCGCATGTACAAGAAAAAGTTCAATAGAATGTCATGTAATGGTTTATACACAGAGCTGTGCTTAGCACTCGACCAATATGGTAGCCAATTTTTGTTAATGTTTAATTATAATAAAAGTGTGTCAGGGGGATGCACAGTAACTTAAATGTCCACTTAGCATACAATACAAGCACTCAAAACTGTGGATAGTGCCAGACTGGCTTCATTAGGGTGGTTTCTTTCCAACAATGGAGGAAAACTCTATTTGATGTGCTCGTGTAATGGAACAGGCATCAAAGGAAGAAGAAACCCCTGTGGCTTCCTCCTGCGGTTTCAATTAGATATGGTACTCTTTTGCCCAAAACTGCTGCACAATGTTGTAACATTCTGGTTTACAGCTACAACCCTTCAGCCTAGAAGTGGCTGCATTTTAGTGGCAAAGCAAATGACCCCTCAGCATAGGTGACTTACTAGCTTGGTAAGTGTGGTCATTTTTGAAACTGAAAGATGCTATGTGAAAGTGCAAAGGTTATAAGTGTGACAAATCCAGCCACGCTAAATAATATAATCAAGCATGTTTGTTTAGTATTGAATAAAGCCCAGACTAAAAAATGGCTCATGCAGAAGGGTGATGCAGCCTACACCCAATCCTTTTCTCTGGTGGTCAATAACTTCAGCCTCTACCGTCTCTAAGGATTTCTCTCTGTTGTCATTTTCTGAAGCCCATGTGGAGCCAACACCTCACTGTAGTAAGGACAACAGCTAGTCTAACAGTAGCAAGGAGCAAATGGCAACTGAAGCAAAGGACCGAAACTCACTGCAGGATCAGTCCTGTGCTGCCCCTCACTGTCTCCAGGGAGAGGCAGTAAATTGCTGACGCTGTCTGGCCCTACTTTTGTTATTTGACACACTATGCATATGTTCCCACACCAACCAACCATGGCAAGAGGGATAACTAGGTGGCGATGTACTTCTGTACTAACTGAACTTATCTTAAAAGCAAAAATCCCCGCAAGACAGAGAGCATATTTTACATTTCTAATGGACTATTTTAGGCAAGGCAGAAACTAAAAAATGCACATGCAGCACTTTCATTACGAGCACACGTGCCAGGTAAAAAACTTAATGCTAATGAGCAGCTGCTCAGCCCAAGTTCTGAAGGGCTCATTTTGCTCTGCCTGGTAGTCTGAATCCCCCACCCCTGGAAAAGGCAGGGCGCACTGTGCTTAAGCTTTTGTCTGTATCTGAAATTACAAGTTTTAATAAAATCAATATTTTTAGACTAGTCAAAGGGATTGTTTATGTTTCTATCAAATCATTAGAACTCATAAACACCATTTTTCAGGAATATTGTTCACTTAAAAATTATGTTCAGAAATGACAGTTCTGATGATAAACTTTATATACAGGAACATCTACATATTGTTAATTGCAGGAGCAAGTACACATGAAAAACATGAAAACATCCATCAAATCTGCTTTTCACTGTGTTCATGTAGCAAAACGATTTGCCCTGTGCTACCTAAGTTGCATTTTTTTTCACTATATTGTATCATTCTCTCTATTATGGCTCTATATCAGACAGACCATATGTATGATCACGTAAAATCATACCATACTTTTGTTTAAAAAGACTTAAGTGGAGTACTTAAGACCAAAATTAACTTGTTGGCACATTAAGCATTTGCCACTGACTATCAGGAACTCCTGCTGCTAAGTGCTAATTTCTCTCTCATTAACGCTCAGAGTTGGCAAATCACAAACAATGCCACTGGTTAATTACTGCTGCCTTTATTTGAAAAGACATTTAACCTTTTTTGTGTAGGGGGATGAGGTAGGGAAATGTAAGCTAGAAGTAAGAACCATCATTTTTAATTCAACTCCTTTCAAAGGACGTATGTGACACCGTGGAGAATGAAACTCAGTACTGTAAATTACAGAGCAAAGCTAAAAACTTATTTCTAGATTAATAACAACATTTAACAAATTGGTGACTAATCTTCCTTTCAGGGCCAGTGCTGACAACTTTGGCTTACACAGGAGAATTAACTAAAATGACAGAATGCTTGCTTAGTATGGCTATGGAAAAGGGACTCAGTAGCTCTGAGCAGGAAAATGCAACTTCAAATGCACAAAACAATTCTAATACTATAATGATATGGCATGTAACATAGGTCAAGTCATCCCTGTTTGGAGAAGGTTCAAGCTTAAGGCGAACAAATGAGCATCAGAAAGTATGTAGCTATGGACTATTATGGATTTTACTCTTGCTCAGATGGATTGTATAAACTTCTAAAAATGTACCTGTATTTTTTCCTCCCTTCCCCTGACTTTAGTTCTTACCCTGAAAAGTCTAGCTACAAAGAAACATGTCCAAAAGTTAAATGAAACTGCAGTTTTACCCATTCCAGTGAAACTCTCTACAGTTAGAGCCATATTAAGTTTTCTTTTTTTTTAAGCTGAAAAGAAATCAAAGTAACTGAGTTTTGGTTAATTTTGTGTTTTGTGCAGGAAAAACAGAACAAGAAATATAAAGGCAAGCTTCCTTCAGAATATAATAGACATAGCAAGTGAAACTTGTTCATACAAGTTGCATCAGTTTACTTAAAATAAATTCATAAATACATAGTTATCATTATATAAACCCTGTTTTGGTCCTTGTCTGCTTTTGACATCAGAAGTTGTGATTATAAGGCAACCTAAGCCAATCTAACTGCACTTTAGTGCAGGGTCAGAGTGCCAAAAATGCTGAAAGGGAGGTAGACAGACTTACCACAATGTGGTAAGAAAGAGCAGGACCACAAAATGCAATGGATTAACTCAGGCTGCCAAGGAACTGCAGTCCAATTTAGGCTTGATACAGAAAAGTAAACTGAGTCTAAGTTTTAAGGGCAGCAGACAGCATCTCTCAAGGAGTAAGCTGAAGGATTTGAATTATATGCTGGAGATATGAAAATACAGAGTGTGATTTTTACAGGTTCAGGAGTGGCTTAGATAAAACTTATGTCTAATTATGTTTTGCTAAGTATGCTAGGCTTACTCTGATTCAAGAGTGTTCACAGAATCTTTTGTACTGGTTTAGTTACACTGATTTTAAAACAAACACAAAGTTAAACGAGTATAGTTTTGCACATTGATAATCCTGAGACTCTAGACTTTGTTTTTCCTGGAAAGAAGGAGTTTCATAGAGATACGCTGAAAAAACAGAAAGGTGAAATTTAGATAAGCTGAAGCAAGTTTGGAGAAAACAAGCCAAATGGTTGTTCTTCTTAAAAAAAGATATCTTTCTTTACTGTTAATCTTATATACACAAATCTTCATTTAAGTCAAAGTATCATTTAAAAAAAGGAGAAGAAAAAAGTAAGCAAAATGTGAATCTGGCTTTAACTTGCCCTCCAGTTGAACCAGTTTTGTGTTAGAAAAGAAAAAAAAGACTTTTATTTATTTATCAAAGTGGCCTAGTAGACTCTCACATACTCTACTTCCCTGCAAGAGAAACTACTTTCTAGTAATGTCTTTTCTTCCAGAATGTCTGTGTGGGGTCCATGCTAGCTTCTAAGGATTTGCCTAGACATGTGGCTGTTGTGAGTTGATTTTTTCACCATGAAAAAGCCTTGCATGTGGTTTTATGAAAAATGCATTTTCAACACACAGCTCGATACTGAGCAGAAATGTAAAACATCTTGCAATTGTTTTTACATAAATGTTCATTTTATTTATTTATTCTTAGTCTATTTGTTATAGATGGGTTCTATGAATCTCAGGATAATGTAAATAATTTTTAATTCCAAGAGGTTCTCATAACGAAATGCTGGCATATGAATTCTTATTTCTAATATACATCATTTAAGCAAATATGTTATCGAACAGATACAGTTGTGTACTCATATTAAATGAAAGCAGAATAGTATACCTGGTTGGTGATTTCAGTTACGAAGGTCACATCTGAATGTATCTTTAAAAGACTGTATTCTGGGCCCTCATTTTTAAATGTCAGATCACCAACAGTGCCAGCTACAAAGCTGGCTCTGCTGGGTACCTGATGTGCCACATGTGTAACGGCTTTATTGTTAGTTACATTTTCAGTTGTTACTGGGATAAAAAACAAACAAACAAAAATAAGAACTTTGTTTCTTTTTTTAATGTGAGGCAAATTAGAGCATTACCACTTGCATGTCACTACTTATTTCTTGGGAAAAAAGGAATATGATTCACAAATAAGCCATTACTTTCTAAGTTGATTTTAATATGATTCTTTAGAATTACAGTTATAAGTAATCTGTTTTTACAAGTGGTACTAATAAACCCTATAGATATAATAAATAAAAAAAACCCCATAATATCTGATAAGTGATCTGTTTAAGGACTCAAACTTTATTTTAGTATATTTCTAAGAGTGGAGTGGGTTTCTAGGAGTTGACCATTTGTCTCAGTGGTGGGAATTATATACAGGCAGAGCATAGGCTAGTAGGCAGCAACTGCAAACCACATTTTCAACTTAGGTCAATTGGCATCAGTCAGCCAACTTCCTTAAGTCTAGACCAGTTTACTTCTGCTGGTGACAAAGCCTTATATATCTTGGCAAGCATTTAAAAGCCACTGCTCAGAAACTGACTTTGATTAGCAAGAAATTTTCCATTTAAACTGTTACTACAAGCCTAGTTCAGAATAGTTTGTAACAATTAACATACTTCTACTACTGCACACTCATATAAATAGAGTTTTAAAACCAAATTAAGGTACTTGTGTGTAAGGGTAGTGCATTTTCAAAACCCTGAATTCAGTTCAAAGATAACTATATTTTTTATTACCCCTTTCTCTTTTTAAACCCTCCACACACGTTCATCAACCAACGACACAGGTCTATGATTTAAACAAAAGGTGCCTTCAAGGCATCACACAACCTTCATCAAATCTGGTCAAAACATGCAAAAAACCCTGTAATCCCAATATTTAGTAAAATCTAGTACCTGAGTGCTACTTTTTGCAGTATAAATCTGATTCTTAATCTAATCCTCAGAAGGCTACAGTATTTTTGGCCCCAAACTCCCATAAGCTACTTAATATGATCTTCCTGCAGTAGCAACTGCACAAAAATATATTTGGCTCACAAACGTGACTCAAGAAAAAGTTGAACAGGTGCATTCAAACAGGGCCAATTCTTAGACAAGGTCAGATTGGGGAAGCGGGCATTTTAAAATTTCTGATCAGGTACTTTTAAAGATAATAGGAAACTTGTCCATGACAGCAGCAAGCAATGCATCAAGCCTTACATACAGAGGTTAGCAGTATATCATGTCTCATGGATCCAGGCATTCAGTGTATGCTGCTCAAGGTAAAATAGGTGAGTAAAACCTGATCTGCTTTAAGATTTGATGTTACCACAGTAGTTTGGTCAAGCTTTATTTTTACTGAAGACAAGGAAAAAAATTAAAATCTACTAATATTCTGAGACTTCCAGTTCCAAGGAGGTTTTGACTCACAAATGGAAATTTCTTTGGGGATGAGAAAGGCAGGCATTTCTATGAACACTAGATATTGCTGTGATACTCCATTGACGTGGAATGTTGGAGCTGTCAGGTGAAAAAGGGTGGATGGAAACTAATATCGGGACTCTGTAGTCACACCTCTCTTGGATACAATTAAATTTTAATGAGCTTTTATTTATACTAGTTGCCTTTTTATCTGTGTGATGAGGCTGTTAAGGCATCAATCAAAGAGCAGCATTTTTGTTGGCCACATTTCACCAGGCTTATAATATGATTTAATTGCTTCCGGCATTTGGAGAAATAAAAACAAACCAAGTGATATTTATGTGGATATAAAAAACCATGTTAAAAATGCTTTAGAATTTGCATAGCACAATTTTAAAATGCATATTAATAGAATGCACCAAAAACTGCAAGTCACCATCATTAAAAATATTATAAATACAATGTAACTTTTAGCTGCATAATACATTTTTAATAAACTGTCGAAACACATTATTCACTTACAGGATTCATTCAGATCTAAGTACTGTTCTCCAGGCAAATAAAGGATTTTTATAATCCTCAATGACAAGTTAGTTCTTTTTTTAAATATAGTTCTCATGGAAATTAACTTTTAAAAGCTATGATTAAATAACATTAAGGTTATACAGGTTTACAAGGATCAAGGCTTTCTAAGTGAAGACTGATGCAGTGAGTGAGAAAGAAAAGGCATAGTGGCTCAGGGCAGCTTGTCATTAAGACAAGAGAGCATCAACTGAACTTTGAACCTCTCAAATTTTGTTGGTTCATGTCCTAAATTTTATTGAAAAATATTATTTTGTTATTTAGTCTTTGAGATGCTCAGTGGTTATGTGTATTGAAGGTTTAGAATCAGTAAAACATGTTCTTCAGTCTCAGCAGTTTTAAAAGCAAGTAGATGTTTTGTACATCAGAGAGAAGGTTTTGTGCTGTAAATAAGGCCCTACGCCTGCATTGCAGGATTGGGCTGAGGTAGTGAAAAATGACATGGTATTAGCACTACCATTTTAGAAAAGAAAATGATTAGAATAATAACAAAGTTGCTAATCCTTTATAGTGCTTGGTTATTTAATGGAAATCATGGTCAAAGTCCTCTTTGGCTTTAGCAGACATCGCTGGGGTATGCATTTTGGAAGATGATGTGTTTTAGCTGTCTCAGAAGTTAGTTCCAGTATCTATCTAAAAAAGAAATTAGAGATAATGGAGGTGTTCCAGGCACCTCACTGGGTAATCTGGAGATAGGCCCATATTTCCATGAAATATAAGGATGTTACATTGCTTAAACATCTCAGCATAGGGCAAAGCAACTTAATAAGGCAGCCTGGATGATGGGCAGAAGTAAGGAAAAAAATCTCCATCAAAAATCTCAGTCTGAAATGCACAATACGAGAAAGCTTTTTACATTTTCAGAAGTTTCATAAATTCCTTTCTGATGGACAGAGTCTAATATTCTGTATTAGCTGTTGCATCTACATTTATTTTAGAAGAAACTTCATAATTCAGGATTAGCACATGGTTTTGCCATACTTCTACAAGTGCGCTAATGTATTCCTGTTTAAAGCAGCAACACTTTTCAATCCTACAACATGCCATTCAACCATCAGTTACTTAAGCTATGCTACTTCTATTTAAGTTGTGCTACTCATATGCCAGTTACACACTGCAAGACACTGCTATCCTTTGAAAAGGTGTGGAGAAAAGGCGGTTGTTTGTGTTACAAATTTTTTTCCATATATTGTCTTTGTAAAGAAGAACACTTTCTGATTAAAACCCAGGCAAAAAATGATTCTTCCTGAGGTTCTTGCCTGTTACTCTGTTTCACTGAGAAACCTTGTGCCGATTAGTTCACTCTCCAGAGGCTGCTGATACAAGAACGCTATTGTTTGATTCTACACGTTTTAAGCTCTGTATCAGTGTTGAGAGGAGTTACTGAGGTTATTTTAAACATTTTGTTAAGCTCATAGCAGTCTTCTCAAAGAAATGCCTGGCTGCAAACTACTTCTTATCCTGGGTGACAGAAAACACGAGACAAGCTTTTGAGTACAGTTAGATTGAGGTCCAGGCAGCCATAAGTGCTGGTCAACTCATGTTGCGCCATTAGGTGATTAATAGTTGTTTATTTTTAGGCTTGAAGTAACAGGCCATCCTAAGGCCAGTGCAAGATGATATCTGCATAATCTGTGAGTGCTTCGTAGTTTGCAGAAACCCTCTCTTTCTGTGCAGCTGTTTATCTGGCGACATTGCTTGCCAGAGCGATAGGATATGCCAAAAGTGCATTTAACAGGGGACACTGAACTGCTCTCACTGCAATTTATTTTTGCTTAATAATTTTTGTGAAATAGAACCAAACTAATCAGAAACGTTGTTCAGCACATTTTGATAGCAAAACCATCTATAAATAAATGCCCTGTCTACCTGTATGTTTAGCATTTGCTGACTATGAATCTTGGAACAAGCACTAAAGGTATCTGAAGACATTTTGATGAATTATTATACAATTCCATATCTCAGTATCCTTATACACAAATATACATTAAAACAAACAATATAACAGATGAATGAACAAATGGAGCACAGCTCGTTTGCGCTTCCAACTTCCCAAATCAGAGAATTAGTCCAAGACTGGATACTAAATCACGCTGAGTATCTTCACACAATGTTGCTTAGCAGTTTAACTGCCAAACACACTATTGTGCATAATTGACAGGCAGAAATATTTTATGTGCGATGCTGTACTTAAATTCACTGTCTCTCAAAGTGTAAGTCACCTATCTGTATTAAGCAGGGAACAGATGAAAAAGAAAATACTAAGTCTGCTGCCTATTATTGTGGCACCTCATGTCCGCCCAGAAGGGAAGCAAACACCTCCTCCCATGCAGCGTATCGTTGCCTTCTTTGGAATCTGCTGGCAAACTTAAATTGTGCCTGGCATTCACCCTTTTCATTATGAATGTATCACTTCTAATGCCTGAGGCTCTTCAGCTTGTCTCTTAGTTGATACATTATACCCAGTGCCTGTACAATCTGAGTTGGCACAGTCTGCCTCTCTCTCTCTCCCTGCCCCACTCCATATTCGAAAATAATTCAATTTCTGGTTGTTATTCAGAAAAAAGAGTGCATCCCAAGATACATAACTCTTATGTAGCAGCCTGTATCATCTGCAAAACGTCCAGTCTCTCAAAAGACTACAAAAAAATTTCATATGGATTTTTGGAGACTTTTGGAGACCAACAAGGCGATTTGTAGAGTTATTACATTCATAATTAGATCAAATAGGTGCATAATTGGGGATGTGCACAATAATCTACCTTTTGCAATTTCCACAGGAAACAGCATTATGCCTTCTGCCTCTTTCATTTTATATATATATATATATATATATATATATATATATAAAATATGTATCTGCCAGCCAACCACAGCTCAATTGCACGCTGCTTCTGAAAAATTCATAATGCTATTTAGGTTTATTTACAAGTTATTTGTTCTTTCTTAGCAATATATACCAAGATTAGAAACAAGTTCACTTCAATTTTCTTTGCTTACTATGCACTGAATCTTTTTGGGCTCACTGTTAAAATAAGGAATTTGGTTCAAATGAAAGATATATAAATGCACATTGCTATAAAAGGGAGCCTAAAAAAAGGGAGAGGAAGAATCAGAGGAAAATGCTATCACTTGTGAAGATATAAAAGCAACAGCAGATTTGTCAATATTGGTAGTGACATATTACAATCCATGTCGGATGAGAATTGAGCCAAAAGTTTGCAACTTGATAAAATCACATTAGTCTGAATAATTTTCCTCATATAATTACAGCACTATGTTGAAAATAGTGTAAGACAAGTTGGACTCAGTATTCCTATGTTTTATTTTTATCTTTGCCATGCAATTGCTGGACTCTCTTGCGTCAAGTCATTTACTCCTTATATGGCATTCGTATGTTAGCTGTTCCCAAGGATGGTATGAAGCTTATTATTCCAATAGCCACAAGGTTTGTGTGTTAAATATGGCAAAATCCTTTTAGACAAGTTCAAAACAAACTGTGAGCTACTATAGTTTTTTTCCAAAGGTCAGTATAATATACACAACTGTACTATTCCATTGTAATGCACCTCAAAAACTGCTATATTGAAAATGGAGTCTAACGTCATCAGTGGGTAAGATATTAATAAAATCCCTGTGAAATGCTACAATATTAACATTAGGTATGATACAAGGATTTTTCTCAGTTATGGTTTATGTGTCTGATAACAACCACTATTAAAATATTTTAAATATTTTAATTAAACACACAAAAAAGAAAAGGAAAATTGTTGGTTGGCAGCCTTTTAAGGGCATCAAAGATAGCACTAACAGTTTCTTTTTAAACAAAATAGAAAAAAATGAGTTACTGAGCTGATAGTCCTGTTCAGTGCTGCTCCCTTTATGACAAAAGAAAAACTAAAGGAAAAGAGAAATGACAACAAGTAGAAAAATGATGAAATACACCTTTTCTCTCCAAAGATAGCTTAAGCTTGCAATAAGTAGCTTGGAACTGCAGAACGTCAGCCAGTTTTACCAACCATTCTGAGAGCTGGCTAGCTTCCACCAGAGCATGGTTACCTTGTTCTTTTATCGTTCTCACATTGCCTGTGTCATCCTAAAAGCTGAGAATGAGTATATTAAGTGATAAGATTAGTGGGGCATCCATCTTCCATCCATCCATCCATCTACCATGGCCATCCATCTTTTCCTCTCCCTTTCTCAGTCAAAAATTGTGAGGATTTTATTGTTTCTTGTTTACTTTTTAAAGCACTTATTTTCTATTTTTCTGTCTCTGTTTCTGTAATGCCAAAGCACGCCGTACATTCAAAACATAATGGAGAACAGAGGTTAAAAATAGTTCTTAAATTCCATGGTTGCGATATTCTTACAGAACCCCCCTGAAAAAGCTCTTTCTCACACACAGGTCCATTTGTCATGAAGAGCCATACTGCAACTTAAGTAGAGGTGCTGACAAAAGGTTTCCATCTGGTCCAACCTGAGCACAGACCATTGAATATGTTGAAGATGGGAATGACACCTTCAACTTGACCTGAGTAGTGGAAGCCTGACACAAACAATAAAAGATATGTAAGATATTTTTCCTGTCAGTTCCCTTAGTTTATAGCTTTGTTGCAAAAGAGGGAGTTGCCCTGTCTGGTTAAGCCAGAATGTTGCTAGCTGGAAAGCAAGAAGAAAATAATGGAAAAGTAGAGTCAATAAATAAACAAGAATGGAGAACAACTCTATCTCATTAAAACTAATAGTCAGTGAACATTTAGGTGCTTTGATCTATACCTTTCCTTCCACTTCTAGGATCTTTCTGCGCCAACCTCTGACTTCTAACAGAGATTTGAAAATTTCTCACTGCATCTTTGAGGCATAATGTTTTTTTAAATTAGTATTTCCGCACTCAACTTTTACACACAGTTTCAATAACTGAGTTGACTTAGATATAGGCCTATGAACAACAGACTTGTATACAATACTTAGCTATTACTTATTGCTATAGTCCAGTATAAATACACTCAGTAAGACTGGCATGATCTTCCTGAAGAACCAGACGAATCAGTGATGGGATGTGGAGCTTTTCATCACCAAGTCTTGTATGAATTCCACCTAGGTCACTTACAACAAAGTTATTACCATCAGGCTACTAATATGCAAACTGACCAGTTGTCACTAGAAACAGTATGGTATGTTCTGTTGCATTTACAAAAACCAAACAACCCACCAAAAAACTCAGCTGCCTCCACTCCTTCCCCTCTCAGAAAAGTCTTACTAGGAAGTACCTGATGGCAAGATGTACAGATGGACACAGGCATATACATTTTTTTCCTAAATTCCCCTAGGCCTAAAGCATTAGGATAAACTGGTGAAGGGAAACCTGCATTGCTCATACATGTACTGTATTTTTTGCTAAGGGTAAATAAGACTTCTACTTACAGACCTGTATATCTCTCCCCCTCCACAACTGCTAAACCCACATTAACATTTTTAAAAGCTATTTCTAAAGCCATACCAATAGATTAAGCATTATTTTTAGTTAAGTTCAAAGAGAAGAAAGAGAACAGCTTTGTCTGCTCTACCTGATTTCACTATGGCAACAGCAGAAAAATGGTAAATTCAAGAGATTAAGACAGCTATAATTCCAGCTGAACCAGCAAAAATAAGAATTAAAAAATCATTTATAATTTTTGATTGCCTATGGGCACTTTTGAACCATTATTTAATTAAAAAATTATCAACTACAAGTCAGACCACATATGAAACGATAGAAACAGTATGGAAGAGTTGCTGTTTCCTTAAGTAATGTTTCCACTTTAATGTACTTATTTGCTCTTATTTGATTAACACTGCCAGCATTTAGTACTGTGCAAATTTATGGAAATCTGACTTTAAAGAGCTTTGTGCTACTGAGTGATTTTTTTATATATATGTAATTATACCAAAGTGACTTGATGAGTTTCTGGAAAAAATGAAATAACTGAGTAGCATGTCACGGTATCTTGTGATGTACTGTGAGGTAATACAGGCACTTACTTGTCATCACTGTGGGTAAAATAAGCCGATCGATTTTACCTCAGTTTACATTGCACAAGAGTCTGTCCCATGACTATAAATAAGGATGGATAAAATTTGGTAGATTTGCAAACTTCTTCCATGGGCATTTAAGGACAAATGAGCATTTGCACAGTACCTTGCTTATATACTGCAGGAGTTGGGAGACTGCATAATATTTATGTTAGAGGAAACCAAACTGTAGTTCACTTTTTAGGAAAAAAACCCAAACCCAAGCCAGATACTATATTTGGACTATTACTGTGTAAATACATAATAAACAAAACCTAGTAAAACATCAGATGTGATGACAGTAAAGGAAAACTTTTGACTTGTTGATATCAATGAGTCTGGCAGCCATGACCAATCATAGAACATTTGTTATCTTAAATAGTGAAGTTCCAGAAACTAGAACAAACATTTTTTTCCCCAATGTTCGTTACCCACATTTTACTGCAGATAACTATTCTGACTTGTGTACATGATCTGCAACTTAACTGTAACATGCCAAAAATATTGCTATTGTTCAATTCAAACCTACACATAGATATAGCGACCGTAATAAAGAAATCATATTTCTCTTTGCTTTCTCACAAGGAGAAGGAACCAGTCTGGGTAACAGCTGATCAGTAAAGGGAAGCGAAGTGATGCAGCTAAGGAAAAGACAAAACAATCCTATGAAGTGCTGGGAGAGAGATTTCCAGTAAAATTATAGAAATATTGCATTTGCTTAAAGAATTGCTGCTTAGCCCTGATCTGGAATGACTACCAGGTAAACAGGTCATTCAAGAAAGACATATTCTAAGTACAAGATACAGAGCATGGCTACTAGAATGTCCAGGGGAAAGAAGAGTCTGCCATAGGAAAGACTATATGAGTTTGGCCTTTTCAGCTTAAGAGAGCAAGGACTGAGAGGGGATACAATTGTTTTCTATCAGGACACCAGGGAGATCAGTGCGCTGGGTCTAAAACAGTCTTCCAGTTAAGGTAGTGGGAGCAAAATCTCTTAACTGCTTTTAAAATAAATCCTGGGAACTTTAACAAACAGGTTATAAGATGGTGTTTATGATAGCTGGGGACCAGACATAGTGAAAAAATCTTATGCATTTCTAAATGCGGTACATGAAAGTAAAAATACAAAATACTTTCTCAAGCAATTAGAAATGCTATCACCACTGCTAACAAAATTAAACACAAACCCAAGTGTTTTTTCCCTACCTGAGGAACAAAGACAAATGCCTGTATAAGATGGTGTGTATTTATAAACTGAGACACCAGAAAAGTGCTCAGAATGCAGAAAGACAAGAGTTTTAAAAAAGGTAAGATTAAAAGGAATTTCCTTTTCAATGAGCAGTATGAATCTGAACCATTGTTTGCTCACTGTAAAATATCCATCCCACAGACAGAGCTTAATAATTTAGTTTTCATAAATAATAATGCACTGTCTGATTTTTATCAAAGGTAACATTTTCAATTTGCAGAGGTTCTCTAGGCTTGGAACATAAATACATCAAGACAAGCAAACTTTTCTAACTAAAGAATATATATACAACCTTTCTAATTTCTCTTTTTGTTTTTACAACATGTCTACATGACCTCAAGCACTTTTGTTTGAACGTTATCCAGGCTACTCTTGCCTAATCCTCAAGCCTAGAAAAATACTGAACAAAGTGGACAACTGAAGACATGCAGAAAGAGAGAATGACCAAAACTCAAAAAACTGAATAATAGCCACTTCACTAATTTTCTGTCATAGCTTTCAAGGCAGAAGTATTTTATTAGCCGTAAACCATACCCATGCAACACCTACCCACCCACCACTGTTTTTTTTCTTCATTTCTAGATTCATCTTAAAATTCTGTTTCTAATATGCTAATTCTAATAAGCTCCTAAAAGGTTCCTGGGATCAAGTAAGTGACAATCTCCTCGCCACTGACCTGCGAAGAGAAATAAGCTGTATGTGGATACAGCAGTTTCTAAAGTGCAAACCAAATCTGTTGGTAAGTGAAGGCATAAAGAACTCAGTGGAGAATCTCTAGCTGTAAAACCACCTCCTGCGCGAGCTGAGGGTGCCAGGCGGCCTGCCAACTCCTACGGTGTGACACAAGACCTGCTACACCCAACAAGCTCCCCTGCAGCAAAAATGGCTGAACAGGGATGAACGCTTTGGCTTCCAAATAGAGCTTATGTTAACACTAAAACTGAACAAAGTAGCAGCAACCGAATCAAATGTGACAGCAAAACCCCCATTTTTATTACAGTTCTTAACTTTGTATTTGTATAACTAGTGAATTTATGCTTCAACTTGTCTAACGCTGAATTACAGAGAGGCATGCAGTGGTAATTTTCTTTACGGTCACCTATGGACTAGATGAGTAGAAAGAGAGGGACTATTCCAAAAAAAATATTGTACACTCAACTCCTTTGTCTTCCCTGTCCAGTCAGTTGCACAACAGAAATGTTTACTGTGAGCATGAGCCATAAAACATCAGAGATTAGATTCAAACTGTGAAGAAAGAACTGCCTCCAACTACTTCCATATACTGGTTCTAGCAAGAATCCTTTTCATACAGCAAACACTTTTTGGGAAACTTAACCAAAACCGTGATAGATGTGGAGAGGTAAAAGAAAGACGTAGGAAATAGCCAGTCAAAATGGAATTACTTTTTGTGAAGACAGAAATGTAAAAAAATATGTGAAGGACAGGTGTGGTGTAAAACATCTGGACAACAATTAAAATAAAAATCCACAAAGCATTATGTTAGAAAAGCACGCGATTAAGCCTGAGTTCTCTTTCAGCATTAACTGACACTTGCCAGCAAATTTACAGTGAAGGCTGACAATAAAGAAACGATACTAAATGATGATACCTAAACATTTGTGCATTTCTGAAAACATAAATTGTTTAAAATAAGTTACACAGGGAGCAAGCAACTACCTTCTCTTACTTAGTATGTGAGGCTCAGTGAAGTATTATCCATTCTCAGGACTTTCCATAGAACAAGAAAAACAAATACAGTAATTTTGGTGCACTATCACACAGGTAAGTTTAAATGGGAAGGTCTTAGTTTTCAATAAATATTTTTGTTCACTTTTAACCTCAAATACTTTGGAAAATTTTACCAATGAATCTAAATAAATGCTTCTGGATGAATCTGAAAAACTCAGTAAATGCAGTGCTGGACTGACTTATGGGCAAACGGAATGAACACTTTCAACTATTTACTCATTTTGGTCATTTTAGGTGAACTGAGTCTAATAACTAATTTTAAGGATTTTAAATGCAGTGAATCATCATCTAGTAGACTAAGAACATTAAAGAGGCTGCCAGAAAGGTAGGCTTGATAGTTTAGTGTTTCCAATCACTAAAAAGAAAAAAAAATCCTTGAATTGTAAAACTGAATGCCAGTTTGTAAAATATTAATTGGAAATAGTGAGCAAACTTGATTGTTTTGGTATATTTCCTACTTCTTATTGTATGTTAACAGGTCATCCTTAAAACATATTTTTCTGTCTTGCCTGAAGATTGATTATTACAATGCTACTGTTAGAGTAAGTAAAGGGTAAATATTTGGCTCTTGAGAACAGTCTTATGGGAAATGTGTATTGTGTTTACTGTTATTTGATGATGAAATGTCAACAGACTAAAATATTTCTATAATAAATTATTCCATTCAATAAAAGCATCAATAGTTTGCCTGGTTTTAAAATACAATTTCACTATAATGCATTGAAAGAAATAGCACTAATGTAAAAGCCCTTCCATGTGCATTAGTCCATATTAAACCACAGTCCCTTAGCCCCCTGCTTTAGCATATCGCTAAAGGTCTGACAAACCCACAACTGCATAGAAATTCAGAGATCAGGCTAAAAATCTTTACTTACCCCTTTGTGCCTAGATAAAATAATTTGCTGACTATATGAAGCATAGGCCAATAATTCAGAATTCCCTGTCTTTGTAGGTTTAATATCAAAACATTAAAATAGACAATAACTTAAAAAATAGTGCCTAAAGTTAACGATGTTGTACATACATACACATATATTACATGAAGCCATTTATATTTGTGACCTTTTTTCAAAACATGCAGAGGACAAAGCATCTTTGATAATTGCACTGAAATATGAAAAGATAAATACTTTCCACTTAAACATGAGTTGCAGCCACTGGACTACATGATAGGGATCTTCCAAATACAACTGCAGAAAACTTAACTCTTTAATAACATTCTGCCCACAAAGACAAAGAGAGTCAACTGAATAGTTCACAGAATGCAATATGAAAAAATGAGATTGTCAGCATGATGACAAGGACATTTTTGCCTTAGTTCAATATGAACAAAATAACATTAATGAACAAAAAAAAATCACTCTTTTCTACATTCATCTCATTTAATAGTGCTGATTCTTTCCCCCATTTTTAAGCATCCCATCCCATTCATGACTCCCTTTCATGAATGGAGGGCAAACAGATGCACTGGAATCTCTCCTGATATTAAAGTATCTCACAGTCACGTATTTTGATTTCTGGCATACATTATGATCTGCACTTAATGGAATGTTCCTCTCTTTTTAAGCTATTTTGATGATATCAGCATGTATTTTAGTCATTGATCAGTCGCTCCATTTGTCTTTTATATCACAGTTTGACATTGATACAAGAAACAGGATGAAATACCAACAAAATGATATAGAAGTACTAAGTAATAGTTGATTATGAATTATTTGAGATGCACAGCTTGTCAGTACTTGATTTAAGGGTAAGTAATGAATGTTTCTTTGTACTGCACTCCCAGAAATTCAATAAAAGCAAGAAGCAAGCAGCTTGCAGAGTAAAAAAAAAGGCAATTACAAGTTGCTAATCAGTTCATCTAAGAATTATTGGCCCTTCCTACTAAGAAGTCAGATGCCTTTTATAGTTACTCTTACTTGTGATTTGGCGATCTCAGGTGGATCTCCAGCAAACAACTTCTCCTAATAAAAACCTGCTCTTCCTGGAACCCTCATAGAATTCAGCTGGTTCCCCAAAAGTAATTCTTCCAGTTGTTATTCCCAACTGTACAGATACCGGAAGAGCACTATATAATGCTGATGGCTGGGGAGTTGGAAAGGGCTCTAGTTGTACCACAGTTGGGCTGAGAAAAATCTGGAAACTCAAACTTGTGATAAGAAATTTTAACATTTAATTTGACACCAGACTAAATTGAAAAGTAGGCATGTGGAAGTTAACACAACAAAGGAACTCAAATACATTTTGATATAGAAATATTAAAACATTTAATCATTTTTTTATCAAAATGAAACACTTCACATTTCCAAACAACTAGTTTTTCATTTTAGTTTGCTGAAACATTTTTCAGCATTAACCTGCATTCCCCTCTTCTTGCCACATTTTTAATTCTGGCTGGCCTACATTTTCCAGAATGTGTTTAGACGCCCTCAATTCTAATGAGGTACTATAAAGAAAAAAAAAAAAACAGTTTTAGGGGAGACATGATCCTCCAAAGCCACAACAGCCATTGGTATTAAATATAGTGCCATACAGGAGTGAAGCTGTTGCTATATTAAAACTTACACAACACAAAACATTTCAAGTTCACTCAAATAAATGATATATTCTCAGCTGACCTGAAGTAGACATTTCACTTTGACTTTTGTAGCAGTAATGTTCAACTTATTAAAACTTTGTTTTCTGTCCAAAAAATCCCGCAACAATTACAACATAAAATTCCTAAACACATTTTTTGGAGTGAAAATGATTATTTTTAAATAAAGGAAAGAAGAATACTATAAGAAATCAAAGAAATATTTCATTTTAGTATCTGATAACCAAAAGGAATGTTTTTACATAAATGATCTTCTCTCCACTGCAGTTTGATGAAGATTTTCTAATTTTCAGTATCTGCTTATCTTTGTTAATGCACACACAGAGACATACATATATCTACTGAGAGGTCTGCTTTACTAGCCAAAAGTTTGCTCTGCCAGCAGGAAATGTTAAAAGATTCAGGAAAAAAGAACATTATTAGTAGTTTGTTTTCCACAAATATTACTGTCACTTTAAATTTATCAACCTCCAGAAATACAAGGTCAAAGTAGCAGAAATATAAGAAATGTATTAAAGCAACCCAAGAACCTCCAAACCTAGAAACTGCAAAATAGGCAAAGGAGAAAGAAACAAAAGTGTGGAATTAAACTTCATATCACCAGCAACACATGAAACATTTTTGGCCCACCAACTTTAACCTAACATTTATTTTGCACTTCACTGCCAGGTATTTTAACTGAAAGTTGTTTATAAATTACATGTGTAAATATTCCCAGAGACTATGATCAGAGATAGAGCTAACCTGATGACTTATACTGCTGCTGTAGTAACATAAAAAAGGGGCACAGTTACATATATATATATATGTATACAGGCATATACATATATATGGGTGTACATATATACACACACATATATATAAAAGAGAGCACCTGTGATGGGATGCCCTATTCTAAATTAATTTTGGCCAAAACTTTGCTTTTATTCATGACCAGGCAAATGTAATGGAATCAAGAGTAGCTTTACAACCATCTCTGCTCAGCACCCCTGGTTTCTGCTCCAAACATTTTGCCTTTTGGAGGATCTGGCTTTTTGTGTTAAAGGCCATATATTTTCTTTTGACTGAACATTAAGTACTAATGTATTAAATTGGTTAAGGAAAAGTACAGGATAAACAGGAATAATGTACCCCTCTCACAACAAAGTGTGACTGGTTTTATTTATACTTTCCTGAGATTTACTTGAGAGGAAATGCTTTCTTTTAACATTTAGTTTCATCAGGACTTCAATACAATGCATAAAAGGAATTTTAAATATTTTCTTTGAGGTGTTCGGTGGTTTTATTTGTTTTGTAAACCAAACAAATTGTACAACATGTATTTTCAGTGTATGACTTGATTCCATATGAGCAAAATCAATGTGAGTATTGACGCACAACTTATTACAGGACAGACTAAATTTAGCAAGACACTGCTCTGAGTAAAGAGAATGTTGCATATTTTATGAATGACTGATTTTTAAGAATAAAATAAATACTGAAAGCAGTGCTTAAATGGATATTTTATAATAAATATATAGCTTGGGGGAAAAAAAAACAACTAACACTTATTTCTAAAGGCTCTATCCAGGAAAATGTAATGTAATACCTCTGTATGCAAAATACGTTATATTTTTTCATTCTGTATCTACAACCAATCGACCATTCTCTGAATGTTTTTTGAAGGCTAGAAGTGTCCGTGTGCATTTATGTTACAAAGTCAAAAAATCTTGAAGGTATGTATGTCATCTGTTTGCACTAAGAGAGAATTAATACAGCAGAATTTGGGATATTTCGCAGGCTGAATTCACACTCAGTAGTAGAAATATGGCTTAGCTGATAGAGCAGCGGAATGGCACACACAGCCATTCTGTATAAAGTCTTTCATACACAGACTGAAGTTCATTGCAAAGTAGTTAGTTTTTTGTTTCCACTAATCACTTCAGAAAACTGGTTTGGAACTTTATTACTCTCCTGGCCAAAACTCTTCTAATTTTTTAGTCCAATTTTATTATGGGGTAGAGACATTTTTGGGTGCTATCACTGTCCTTAAGCTTAAATAGCTTTCTCCTGGCAGTTTAGCCTCTGATGTACCTAAAGAAAACAAATGTATCCCCTGATGCTTAGTACACTTACTCTTGGATGTATTAGGATGAAACAGATATGATGCATTAGAGACTTTGTACATTTTCTTCTTTAGTGAAAGTGACTGGGAAACTCAATTAGCTGAAGTGGTTAATTGGATACCTTAGTTGCTTTAATGAGCAAAGTAAAAGGCTGTTCAGTATCTCTAAAGAAGCTTACAATCACATAAATTTAAACAAAGGTCAGTAAAAATTTGCCCCAGGGAAAGTCTGGCTTGAGGCTCGGTACATACTACTAGTACACACACATTCGCCTGACTTAGCAGTATTGTTTAGTAAACAATCTAAATCTTTGAAATATGAAATGTCCTGTAACTTCATCATCTCTGAAAGTTCCAATCTGATCATGTTGGTTATCCACAAATACTATATTATATAAAGAAGCTCAAACTGCATATACCTTTCAGCATATGCACGTTGTAGAATCATCTAATGCCCTCAGCTGGGAGTAAGCGTGTGTTCCCTGTCCTACTCACTGTAAACAAACAGAAGCTGGTGCTCCCACAAAGAGAATGCAACCTTAAAAATAATGTTGATATAATAAAGGTAGAATGGTAAAATATTGTACCTACTGTTACAGTTTTTGTGGTTGTAAACAGAAGCTTTATAATATAATACCTGACAACAACTCACTACCTTTAAAGCAATTTGAAAAATTAATTGATACCAATAGGAAGTGCTGAGAAATGGGTCAAGAGTTACTTTAATATATCAATAAATTCAATCAATCAAACTGCTTTTTTTGTTGAACTAGTGGAATACAATAATAACATTGTTAATTTGTCGTGTTTTCTTACTATGTGATAAAATAATGTTAGCTTACAGAAGCCGATTACTATGGTAACTTTCTTTATACCACTACACTTTGTGTTTTGAACCTAAATTATATAGCTCCAGTGATAACAATGAAGCTCCACTATTCTATGTTAGCTAAAGATTAGGTTCACAGTTTTTAAATCCAGCTTTCATCATATTAAAGCCTGTTCTTCATAACAACTGAAATATTAATTTCCAGGATCCTGGCTATTTCAAGCTCTTTCTATTTATTTTGAGAGATCTTATATGAATTTCCACTGTTCAAGGTTTGACTAAAACAAAATATGTCTGTTTTAAATTTTACTTCTTAACAATAAAATAACCATGTTCAAATGTACTAAATGATATTCAAATTTATTTTTTAGTCTAATTTAAAACGAGACCGTGGAAAGTGTTCAGTCTAAACTTTTTCTAAACGGCATATAAAAAAAATTTTAGGAAACTATGTTTGGTTTGAGTAACCTGATTGATTCAAAAGAGGACCTCTTTTTTGAAGTCCTCTGACTATATCAAAGGGTTAATTTAAGCAGGAGTATAAATTGTATGACTAGATAACATGAGACTCAGTAATAAAAAATGCAAGTCCCTCTTCTGCTGTTTTTCTTTCAGATTAATGAAACTTTTATGTTTGATATTAAGGCTTCTCTTGATCTGTTCAGTTACTGCTGTCAGGCTATCCCTTCCACCCCCAGATGTTGGAATTCTGGTCTAAGATTACTGCTTGTACTAGTGGGACCATAACAACACTTTAAGCCTATACAGATATGGATAAGGATGGTGGGCTGCTGTAGAATACCCATGCTGGAGTTAGAGCATGGAGCTGCAATGCACAGGCTGAAGGCTACAAACACAGACTGAAAATACTGCTACTTCTCAGACCTGGTTTTACAGAAACAAGAAGCTCTTGTTCTACAGGTAAACATTAGTGCTTTCTGTCCTGTATACAAACTGGGATTTCAAAACAGAAAACATGCAGGACATTTCTAGTTTATTTTCACACATCCGAGTCTTTCCTTCTTAACGTCACACTAAAACAGCAAGGAGATATGAATACTGCTAGTAATAAAGAAGAAAATCCCTCCCCCCCCAACCTTTTATTGAATTTGGCCTCCCTCCCTTTGTAGAAATGCACGTTCCTCCCATTCCAGATATCTAGAAGCTAATGACAGTACTCTTTCACATACAATTCTTCATACTTCTTTTTAAGTAGGAGGAGCAGCAGATTACTCCAGCCTACTGCAGAGAGGCTGACAGTGTATTTTCAGCAGGTGATATATAAACCAGGTCACATACAGGTGATGTATAAACCAGGTCACATACATCCATGTGCTAATTGGTTAAGTCCCTCATAGCTAACTTACACTTACTAGCTCTGCAAACCCTTTTATTCTTAAGCTGCAGCTGTTGTGTCTCCTCCCTAATTTGTAACATGGATTGAACTCTTGATGCTTGGGTCCTAAGGAAACCTGTCTCTGACATAGGCCTTTGCAATAAAAAGTAATGCACACTGAGTCAAAGGGCAGTTTTTCTAATAGGCCCTGTGTCTCCAGATGCTCATTTCTGTGGCAAAATAATGGGCTCTCAGTATTTACAAAGATAAACCATAGTGGACAAAAGTTGGTTACTGCTTTTGCTTAATAGCAACATTCCGCAATAAAAGCTGTATGGAAAAATTTTTTGATCTGGAACCTATTGCTTCTATTTCCTCTTGTTGATGCTCCCTAAGGAATATTCCCTATTACTTAGCCACACACTGCTATTTTCATTTTCTTTCTATCCAGGTTGTTGATACTCTGCTCTTAGGTAATAATTTGCCACTGCTGCAATCCATGTTTCAGCACTCTTAGGACTCAAAAGAACCTTATTCAGGCCTGTGGTGACTATAGTCCCCAGTCACTTGGGTCTCACCTCAGCGTGTCATTAAGAACTCTGCCTTGTTTATGGAGAAATCCTACAATCCTGCCTTTGCCAGGGTCCTTACATTTCATTCCCTGCCTACTGCTCTCTTATAGCAGGAGCTACAACTCTTGCAATCAATCTGTAAATTCAGAATTAAGTTAAGTCTCTGCTGGCAATATTTTTGGCAGTCCTTTGTAATGTCCATGCTTGTAGCTGACAGAATCTATCACTTTCACGACCAAATTCCACCAGAAAAGGAAAACCTTGAATCCAGCCTGCTAGACTGGAATCACAGGCAACTTTGCTCCCTGTAGAGACGTGTATTAGTTTTCAAAACTCAGGGATTTAGGGTCTATATTCAGAATGAGTAATAGATAATTATGCAAATCCAAGGTAGTAAGTTACTGCATCTTTTCGAAGGAGAACTCCAATTGTAAATATTTCTCAGTTAATGATTTAGGATTAAAAAAACAGTTAGTTCTTAAGCTAGCTATAAATTACATCTCGTGTCTTGAAATCTACTGTACAAAATTAAATGGAACAAATACAAATAAAATCTTAGAACTGAACAGATATGTAGAATAAATTGTTTTAATCAAAATTTAAGCAAAATTACTCAGTCTCTACCCTCAAAACAAAGCCCAATCATAAACACTGTATTTTGAATTATAAGGGACTTTAAACCTGATAATCAGCAAAATGGGGGAAAAATACCACTAAAGCCTTAGAGGTATGGATCCAACGCTTTGGGACAATAACACCCCCATTAAAAAATAAAGATACATCAAAACTTTCCAGTTAAAAGGTTAAGTGTTAGTCTCTGTGTAGTTGATAAATGTAGAGCTAATCTAATCAGTGGTTGTAAGAGGCAATGCCATCAGCTAGCTGCCCTGACCTGGGCTTCTAGTTTTCACAAAAGTAAGATTTAAGAAAGATGTCAACTCCAGGCCTTTGACCTAGCAAGGACCTTGTTCGTGCCAGCCTGGTGTTCTGCTAAACAGACCGAGAATTTTCAGCTCAAATCAGTAACATGTGTACTTCACTAATACAACACATGGCTTTGAAATTAAAATGCAATGTGATCGAGTGCTTTAGGATATTTTAACAGTTAAAAGAGACTGCAGCTAGGAAAAAAGATTGCTTGTTTCTATGTTTTGCTTTGGGGAGGGAGAGAAAGACAAATTCAATTGTATTGTATTTCTTTAAAAATGTGGGGAAAACAAAAATTCAGTTAATTATTTTATGGATGACTGACCTGGGGAAATGAGGAGGTTGTATATGTTTCTTTATGACACTTGTCACTTATTACATAGGTAGGTTTTACTACTTGCAATTGAGCCAAGTTAAAATTAATTAGAAAGTAGTGTAAGTTACAATCTAAATACAATAAAAATGCAATAAAAACAGCAAATGGCATTTTGGTCATCAATAATATTCCTAATGCAGTACTGTATTGATTATTTCCAATTACTAGAATAACAAGCTTCGTCAGCTTTTGGAATGACAATCTAATCCTACATACAATAACTAGGTTAGACTTTTTACATAAGCCATCATTTAACCAGATTTAGTTATTTCATGCCATCTTTTACTGTTACTTAACTTGCAAGTGAATCTAGACCCTATATCAACCAAAAGGCATCTAACCTTTTCTGTTATTATAGAATGAGCAGTAAACAGTAAACATGATATAGAGATTTGCTGATCCAGTCATACTTCCAGCATCTCAGATCAAGGCTGAGATTTTACATTTGATAATAAAACAATGATGCCTGCAATACTGACTGCTGATTTTCACTTATTATGGGGGAGGATTCCATGAAAAAAAATCACTATTTTAAAATTTTACATATATGTACATATATGCATATACACACATATTTCCTCCAAGTCAGTTAACTATGAAATAATCAGTTAACTGCAGTTTTTGACATACATATGCTTATCTCTTGCTTCCTCAGTCTTTAACTGAAAAAGACACTTGAGTAGAAAATAACTGCTTAATTTGGATGAGCCAAAGATGATTAGACTTGCTGCTAGGTTAAAGAAACTAAAAGGAGGAAACAGTAGAAGTCAAACCATCTCCTTTTACTTAAAAAAAAAAAAAAGTATAGTTTTTTTGTTACTCAAGCATTGAACATGCTTGCTTGATCGCCATCCACTCCTGGATGTCCAGACAGAAACAGTAACTGTTTTCCTCCGTTGTTGCTTTTCCTTCCCTCTGGAAGATGCTTCCACCAATTTTACAGTGTCAGTGCCTATTCACTTCAGGGTCTACCTATTTCCTTAGTTTTCAGAGAAAGGGAAGAAAATGTTTAGAAAGCAAATGAAAGTTATTATACTTATTGGAACTTATATACTTATTATACTTAGCTTGTTGAGAGGATATTAAGACTACATTGTGTAAGTGTAGTTCATGTCATTTGAATTTATTAGTGAAAATTATTAGTGAAAACATGCAAAGCATTGGATAGATGTATTTTAATTATATTTACTTCTCTGTGAAAAGCTACTTATATCTCAACCTATCTTGGGCAGATTTTTCCATCACTTATTTATTTATACCTACTAATGACATAGACAGTGATAGCTTCCTTGTAATAAAATAGAAGCAAATATATTGCAGGCATTAGAATGGGCAGTTACCGCTGCACAGGATAAAAGGTCTTAAGACATACTTGTTTGTATAAGGGAGATCTGCATTTAACACGGTATTGTACTTCTGAAAAAAACACTCCTTTCTCTGAATTAAGAAAGAAATAGGAAAGAACAGGACATTTTTCTAATGGCTGTGAACTAAGAAAAATAAACTGATTTAGTTGCCAAGACAAATATAATCCTACAATCTTTCATTGTAATTTCACGCATTCATAATGGACAGAGTATAGGTGGAAGGTTTATTTTGGTAGCAGACCCAAAATTTAGGCAAATCCAGAATTATGACATGCCCATCCTCTAAACTCATGCTGCAGTACCTACCATAATAGAAATATAATTGATATGCAAAGACTTATTACACCTTTCACGTAATTGAGTCTGTTCTGCACTTTTATTCGAGCGATACTCAACAGGAACAGAGTTTACCATTTGCTATATTGGTTGTACTTTAGTTAGACTGTGAGAAGAATTTAAAAAAAAAACAGATTTGTACTAATTCCCACATATTTCCAAATTAAAAAAAAAATGCAAAGCTGCATTTAAATATTTTTATACTAATTTTATGTCACATTTTGGAAAATACTAATAGTAGATCTATGTGTTATGGCACTATTATATAATGACAGTACTTATGCAAAGTTATCAGTACATAGTAATATAGAAACATGGCAGGCACTCAGAGGTCTGGTACTGGAAAATAGCCTCCATTATTTCTGTCAGATAAGAAGTCAAACTTTGATGTATCTATTTAATGCCTTTTGGAATATATTCAGCTTCTTCCTTTTTACAAATGTAAAGATTCACTTTTTTTGGAGAGTAAAATTACTAAATTCAAGTTGTTATAAAAATCATTCAGTTAAATCTAGATACAAGCTTTATAAGGAATGTTCTGCCAAGGTTTTTTTTTTTAAGTCTGTGCTTTTTATAATTGTTCAGTTAAATTAAACCACTGTATAAGAAAATATTTTTCTATTTCATCAGTCAGAACTAAATTGTCCTCATTCCTTCCACATGGCACAACTTCTGTCAGTCCTCCAAAGCTCTAATATCTTCTGCAAGAGATAAAATAGGCATTTGTTTTGAAAAAATAAAAATGAAGAAATCTTCTTCCTCAAAGACCAGTAACTACATGCAATAAAAACCCTGAAAATATCTCTGAAATCAAGTTCAAAGTTAGTAATGAAATCTCTTACTGAAGGAAAGACACAAAAGATGTTAAGAGAGAGAATTTCCAGTAAGCATCATTAGAAGATCAAGACATCTCCACTACATTGTCAAACAATCTCCCAAACTCAGGAGACCATTGAAATACTACCCATTTAAATATATATTTAAAGTATTTTTTCTCCAGAAAGACATATTCCTAAACATTGAATAGTATTTTGATTCTTTTCTTCATTTTTCTTTATGGTGTTAACTTTTTCATTAGTTATTGTTTCTCAAGCAATAGATCACAAAATGGAAAAGATGTAGCCCTGTAAAATTCTATCCATTATAAAAATACAGCTTCCAAACAGAACAGTGAGCTCTAAGACAATAACCAGGATTCCAAAAGCATGTATTAAAATGACTGTGGGCCATGTCTGCCTTTCCTTTGCCAGCTTTGAATTTGTCCATATGTTGCTACAAATTAATTTGAAGATGTCTACCATTTTTACACTTGCTCTTTAGAAATACTTTTGTACTTAGTAATTAATCAAAATTTTGCATAATTTAAATATATCAAGAAAGCAAAGAAATAAATGGAATAAGTTGGAATTTCAACTGTTTGGATGTCACTGTAGACTTTAGTGGGAGTCATACAGCTGGACTGCAGGCAGCAAAGAGTGAAAATAGACTATATCGGCTTCTCATTTTGATCAAGGTCTGGATAACAATATTTATGCGTCAAATCACATTAGGACATATGGAGGTAAGGAGGGAGGAAGAGGAGGTGATAAAAAGCAACCCTCACCCTAAGAACATCTCTTGAAAAGCTGAGGTGAGGTAAGATGTGCTAATAAGGTCAGTGGAAGTATTAAAGGCAGTTACTGGCAATGAAACAATTATATGCATGAATGACATTGAAGCAATCCACAGTGACAGCTGCTCCAAAGAGCCTGATGGGGCAGATTTTGCCCCATTCACACCCTTATGATTCCTCTGGTAATAAAGGAAGAATATGGCCAAAAGACAGCATGTTGAAACAATTCTAGGTCTCAGTGTTCAAACAACCCTAATCTTGTAGTGATCTGAGGGGACTTGAATGTGAACAGCTCAAAAGCTCTATTTCAGACAAAAAAGGAAGACCTTGCATTATTCAGAGCAGAAGAGACCTGGTGCCACTTTAGCATATGTTGATAATTTCTTTAGTTCTGCTGGAGAAACATCTTAGAAAATAACTAGGCAGAATATTTGGCAAACTTAGATGAACATGTGCAGGACAGGCAACTAGAATAAAGGAGATTCAGGTGTGGACATATCATGTTTAAATGATCACCTCACAGGGTTTTTTTGCGGAGAGAGGAAACTGCATTTATAACCTCTGACTCAATGGCCCATCTTGCAGAATGACAAGCTCCTTCAATTTATCAAAGTATTTCCTTGACAAAATCGCCACAACACAAGAAATACAATATAGTTTTGAATTGTTCAGGTATCGGGAATCAAGGGCCAAGCTCCCGGCTGGCCTAAATTAAGATTCCTTCAAATCTGAGTGATGAGACTTACAAAGGAAGAGCACATAACTTTGGAAAAAATGAGGAAAGGGTTATGGAAGATGAAGGAGTTACTCGTGTCATTAAAGCAGTCTTACTTTTTAAATAGGGCACAAAAAAGTTTCTATTCTAAGTCCTTTACACAAGAGAGAAAAATTTATGCTATACATTTAAATGAGTGAGAAGGGGGAGAATATGTTTATATAACTAAATTTAGTAAGACCAGGTCAAGAAATGTGCTGGTCATGCAAAGAGACATCTTGAAGCACTTATTAAAAAGGCCAGAATCCACAGAGTTCTCAAACAAACGGTTGCTGCACTAGCTTTAAAATACACAAAAATAGGACATTTGGCAAAATGAAGAAATCAGATCATAAGTAAAACATTAAAATGAATATATTCAATCCTATTTTCTAACAAAACAATCACTGCCAAAAAGGACAAGTTGATACTTCTCACTAAATCTGCGCTCAATCCATAAACACTTCTAAGGAATTCAGGAGCCTGTGTCAGAAATGCAGAAGGCACAGTGCAGTACTGAATTGATGCTTTAATCTTACTCTGCCTTTTTATCTCAATGCAAATAAATAGGTAAGAACCATTATTATAAAAAAAAAATTACTAACAGACTCCTGAAGTCACAGACAAAAAGATCAACGATCAGTGGGGCACAGAACTGGTATTTAAATCTGGAAGTTTTTTTTTTTTTTCTTTTAAATCCTTAAGAACAACATCTTCTGCTGAGCACTCAAAAAAAATCACATATTCTCCTTTCGTGTCATCAGTTACAGTGTCTCAATAGATGCCATAACTGTAGAACTGGAATAAATTTCAAGAGCAAGCAGGAAATGAACCTTAGGAAATTTTAACTATGTAAAGTAGGGTGAAAGGATAAGAACAGGAATATGTTTTATTAGTTTTGTCTACGAGAAATAAACTACTTCACTTCTTATCCATAAAAGAGTGCAGGCCACAACCATAAAGAACATGTTAACACCACTAGCTTGTAATGGATGCAATCACACTATTACTATCTAAATTTTTGTTTATTTTTCAACAGATTGGTGTCTGCAAATCATGCTGTCTTACATTGCTGTTCCTCTGTAACCTTAACCATTATTCCTACTGTGTAAAGTGAAGCACAAATTTAAGGTGACAAAGCACCAGTTGGCTGATGTGAAGTATGCTACGAAAGCAGAAACCTCTGAAAGCTTCACAGCCATTATGAAATAACTGACCTATATGAAACTGCTACCATGGTTCACAAATTTATTGTCAGGTTCCAGCCTCTAGCTGTTCTCTGATTGTTCTAAATACTTGACAAACTGAAGCCTTTTCACTTTCCGTTGAAATTGCCTCATCTCCCTGTCAGGGCGCCATGGGGGACTCCATTACTTTTCTGACTTCTTTCCCCTACTGACAAGTCATTTAGCTGGCTTCTTGTTGTGAAGGCTGTCCATGTCAAATTAGCCAGGGCCCCTATTGTCCTTATTACCACTCGAAAAGCCATCATGAGTAATGCTACGGGGTCCCTCAGTTGTCATCATTTGTCAGAAAGAAAGGGAGTGTGGTTACATATAGCTGACAGGTAATTTCAGTGTCTACAATTACCCCAATTAGTCTTGTCATAAACAATTCGATAAATGCACACCAATACAAACAGATAAACACACCAAGGTTTCTCACTATTAATGTCATGTAATGGATAAATCAGTGATATAATGCTATATTTTATTTATTTCTTTAAACTATCCTCAGCTGCAAGCTGGCAGTTGCTACCTGGTCAGCACAAATTGTACTATCTACTTTCATTAGCTCATCACCACAAGAGAATATGAAAGACTGTGACAAAATTCATTTAGAGTGAGAGCGAAAGAGCAGATTGCCTAAAGCAGGTGCTATAACAAAGATAAAACAAAGGTTTTCTTTTGTCGGTTCAGTGCTGCAACAAGCTTTAAAGGAGACTATTTTGTCCTTAAAAACAAACATGAAATATGAGAGCGACAGAAAGAGAAAGCCATGAAATACATTTCTTCTGAAATTAAGAACACTTGCTTTCCACCACATCCCAAGTCAATCAGCAGGAGGGACTTCTAACAATATACTTATTAAAGCCTGACTTTCAGAGAGCGTTGTAATATTAACTGAATTCTCTCCACATATTGTTTCTGATTTTTTTAAAAAATACACCTTGTAATGCCATACCATTGCTGAAATATCAGATAATTATACCACATAATCTACAACATAAACCCTGCTGTTCCTACATTAGAATCATTTGATTACGGATTTAGTCAGTCCAACTCACTGGACAGTCAGGAGTACTCTGTTAAAACCTTTTCGGGCATAAAATATTGATATTATTGACTGCTCTTCTAAAACATCAGGTAGACCTGGTAGGCACAATATTCAGAAAGGCAGTTCTAATAACATCCATATTAAGCACTGAATTATGAATTGTTAAGCTTATCCTTGTGATCCACATAAATAAACATTCAAATCTCGACATCTCTAGAGTCCACGGCACCCTGTCTGTTTGCTGACCGCAGGCTTAAGTGATGGCTGGAAAACTGAACACAGGCATGTTGTTGTAGGAAATTGCTTTTGGCAACTATTTGTTCAAACTCAAGATTTTTTTTAAACCAACACTAAGAACTCACCAGAAAACAGGACAGGTCTCCCTAATGAGTAATCTATTTTAGCACAGTCTTGTCTAGGCATGACAGTTTACTGAGAGGCTTGAAAAACTCGTAATTACCAGTGTTACAGGGCAATTAATGTATATTACACTGCACTACTCATGGCAGCAACTGTCATCTTCTCAATAAAAATGAGTACTCTTCAGCTAAAGGTGACATTAATTGGGACTTTAATGACTATGCAGAGGAGCTGAAGCCAAATATGAACAAAACAGCGATTCAATGAGCGACTTCAGAAACGAGAAAATTGTACTAAAATGAGATTAATTGCTGTTTAGAAAAAGGAAAGAACCTAAAAAGCTATTAAATTGCAGGGTTTGGGTGCCCGGGTGATGGCTGTGATGTTAATCTTGCATTCTCACAGCAGGCAAATATTCACTAAATTCAGAGCCTTTTGACAGCAGGAAAAATCATGTATGCTTAACTTCAATCCATCAAAAATATATTTCAGCTTTTATCAGTGTTCTAAATACTTCTGCAATTTCAAAAATTACTGCTCCATTCCTTGGCTGTCATCATGCAAATGTGAACACTGTCAATATTGCTATGAAAAATTCCCTGTCTTCAAAAGGCCTACTTTGGTGATAAAGAAAGAAAAACGTGAAGATTAGAATTGCAAAACACACACTACTAATATAACAGAAAGCAACAATAAGAATTTAATGTTTAAGTTGTGGAAACTGCTAAAATAGAAAATGATGGGGTGTTGTTTTAGTGTGTGTTGGAAAAAAAAAAAAATCAAAGAATTCCCCCACTCTCCCATAAAATTTTTCAAAGCTTATAACTTTATAGATAATTACTCATTGCAAATAATTAGGACATAATTTTGCAGCTTGACTTCAGGTGATATAATTATTAAAACTGCTCTGTAGTTTCTAAAAGCCTTTATCCATGCTACTTAATTCTTTAAAGCAATTATATAATTGCTTTTCTTTATAGCTTTTTCAACTGTCATGATCACTGTATACATAAAACATCACACTTAAACTGTGACATATAAGAGGGATAAACATAGCCCTGATTCACTTTGAAGTTGTATCTCCTGTAACTTAAAATTTTAAAACAGAAAATCAGTTTAGCCATTCAGGTTAGCAATTGCATAGGCAGTATTCACAAGTCTTAAGAAGCAAACTCCCTTCCTCCAAGTCAAACCTGCAACGATTGCACCCTTGAACAGACAAAAATAGACTTAATGTTTTTTTAGAATTTCCTATTTCAGAATCAATTCTCTTCTTTTGCATCTTCATAATTAAACATCCATCTCATCTATACTTTAAAAAACTCTAGACACATTAAAACAGAGATCCCGAAGAACTGCATCCATTAGACAATATAATAAAGATGATGACAATGGGGACACTGTATCTTCTTATCAGCAGATTCCAAAGACACAATTAACAAGATTATATCCATTAACACTTCTGTTAGCCACGTTCAAACATTCCAGTGGAAGTATATAAATATCTGAAGTACAAAAATCATGGGCATACAAAGTTGCAGCTATGAACTTAAACCAATCATTGTGTTCTGGATTGGGTCCACAGATTGTCATAACATTAATTTACCCACATTGCACACAGTACTTTTGATTATTAGTCAAGACTTATCATTACAGCACTACTACTTAGAGTACCTGAAAAATGCATGAGTTAATGTTACCATGGGAACCTTTAAGCTAAACATACAATTCAGGAAATTAACATTCTTAAAATTTAAAATTCGCAGGTGCAATTTTTTTGCTCTAAACTTCCTGTCTTTTGCAAAGGCTAAAGAGAGGAAAGCAACATACAGGCAATGAAATGGCTCTTCAGGTTTGCATGTTCATGGTTCACACAAGTGAATGAAATAACTTTGCTTCAGTTATGATTTTAATGTCACCAAAATTCAAAATTGTGACATTGTACTGTATCAGTTGGTTTACAAAACAGTGTATTTCTAGTCAAATAGTTCCAATAATGCTTTTAAAAACAAGCTTAGAATTGGCACATGAAACCCAAGATCATCAGGTTGAATTTCATTTACAATATAAAGTTCTAACTATGAATAACAACCATTCCCTGAGTATGCACAAACATTATTTACACCTATGATACTTTTAGAATTACTTGTTAAAAGGTTTCTTGTGAATGTTTCAATTACTAGAATCCTAGCTACTGCTAGAAGAACATTTCATACTTCTGAAGTCAAGCCTGGCAAACACAACTTCACAAAGCGGGGAAGATAGCAGCCACTGACACATGCAGGTGAAATCACAGTCCAGCACAGGCAGTGGCTAGCTGTCTCTAGCAAAAGAAGGATTTAATCTAGAGAATGATATAAAAAATAAGGGTCATTTTCCATAAAACTTATTGTTCTACCGAAACATGCCCAGCACAGGCTGCAGGGCAAGTAAAAGTTACATATGCTTTTGTTATTTTAGTATTTTATTTTGGAAGTGGAGAAAAAATGTGTTTGTTTTTAGCTTGAAAAATGTATTCTTTGTTTTTTCCATATTCAAATGGAATACTAACAATAGTATTGTTCTTAAACTTTAATAAAACAACCCTTAGACTTGGAAAAGTATACTGTGTAGGGTGAAGAGACTGACTAAAACCTCAAGTTTTTCTCTTGTGCAGTGATTAATACAGATAAAATAGCCAGATTGCAGTATATAGAGATCACAGAAGTAAATTACATTGAATTTAAAGGGACTAACTATCCTTTCACATCACAAATGTATTCACTCTAAGTTTTATAACAGTACCAGTTTAAATCCATATTGACAATATATTCAGTTCTCTGATACTTTTTCTCCTTCTCCTCTTCTTTCCCAATTTTTGTCTTTAATTCATTTTCATTACTTGCATAATATAATTTCACGTTATATATAAGCATGTATTTATGCATTTCTCTATGCATTTTTTGCAGGTTATCTTGCTCTTACATCTTATTAAAAGCATGAACTTTTCAGAATGTAAATTATGTCCAGGTAAAGCTTGCCATAAAGTCAGAAAGCATTTTTCTGCTCTTAAAAGGTGATTAATTTTTTCTCTAGTGTATTGTTTTAGAAAGAAATTTAAGAATTAGAACTTTAAGGATATATCTACTTGAAAGCTGCCAATAATTCCACAAACTCCCAGAGAAAAATTGCAGTGACTAGTCTACATGATAGAGCAAAGATGTACTTTAAATTCTTAAGATATTTTAAATATCTTCTTGACCTGAAAAGCAAGTTAATAGAACTTCTTGCTGAAAGTAGCCACATCAAACCTATAGAGTCGATAATCTCAAGATGTGTCATGTGTCATGATATAAAAAAGTGTATCAAAGCCAAAAGAGAACTGAGGAACCATAAAACCTGTGTTTGCTGGTAAGGATGAACAGAAACAGCTCATGCTGACAACAATGAGAAATCCTGTTGCTAACTCTCCCTCAGACTATGCATGATATATTCTCATACAGAATCTGATGATGTCAATGGAATTTGCACTGTCCTGTAAAACTACGTATTAATTATTGACTTGTACAGCATCAGAATTCAGAAGAGTGCCCTGTGGTACCAGAAAGATTCTATATGCAGAAATGCACATGCATACAGTCCGCGGGTCCTAAGCCTTAGACAATCTTTGTTATGAATACAGAAAAAGAAGGGGATCAAATAGGAAGTAATATAACATAGAGCTGTGTCTACTGCCTTCAGTCTTTTTCCAAAGGTTCCATGAGTTTCTGAAATCAGATTTCTCTCAATCTCAGAAGTATGGCTTTCTTAACTATTCTCTGAAATATCGCAGAGCCTGTCTTCACTCTATCTTCAGGCCTGAAAGAGTTACAAATTATCAAGACTTAGACTAAAACCACTTGAACAAAAACAAAATCCTGAAAAACCTATCAAATGGAAGCATTAGTGTTTACCTACGTATATAAGTAATTCAATTTTCTAATGCTACCGTTACAGGGATGGGGAAAAGACAAAATAAAACCAATACTTGTAATGTAGTAGGATAAAGGCAAAAAACTGTCATAAAGGGTTAAATATTACCTTCCAACTCTGTCTGTAACCAGTATGGTTTTGTCAGAAAACTTCTTTTGCTTTTCTTGGCTCTTCTATGCTCGGCATAACCTCCAGGCTCATAAATTTGAGAATCAACAGGTTGCAGTTCAGGATGGTAGGCAAGCTAAAGTTTGAATATGCAACAGAATAGTTGCTCTGAATTAACAAGCAACTATAAAATAAAACTATCTCATCAGTAAAGCTATTATGTAGATTTATTTTTGTAAACTGCTGCCAGAGTGGGTTTTCCACACATCTGAACCATCAAATTTCTATGACTTCAATTAAAAAGTATCAACTGTAATGGAGGCAGCAGCATACTCAAACCTCCACCTGGACTTGACACACTATTTTAATCTGGGTTATACAGGTACATATTGGGGCCCACTGCTTCTGAAAGGCTTCACTCAGAAAGTAGGTTTTTAAGATCTGAGAGTTTGATTCTACTAGCTCTGACATAGCCCTGCAAAGCGTGAAAGTTTTCGTGGACTCAGTGAACACATTGTAAGGGCAACAATGTGCCCACAAAATGAAGAAACATTAACAGCAAAGTCTTGGAAAGTTGGTCTTGGAACTTAGGTCTAAACTTTTCATGGCACCCTCCTTTGAGACGCATTTACTCATATTTGAACTGGGCAGGGATGTGTGAAATACAAGTCATTTAACAGGTCTGTTCCTAAAGTTTTCCCACAGATCCCTGTCTTATACTTGAATTCACAAAGGCCTGAGTGAGTCACAATAACCCTTTTTTTTAAAAAAAAAAAGACAAGTACTTTCAAAACACTCTTATGCTAGGATTAGATTAATTGCATCCTACTTCTTTCTATTGACTATGAAAGGAGTGTGTGGTGACTACTACTGAAGGAGATGACCCAAACTCTCTAAACTCTTCAAAATCCCAAATTCTGTTCCAGTGAAGCTCAGAATGGTTGTAGAGGTCTTACTGAAGAGACTCACAATTTAACTCCATGGAAGACTGGAAAAAAATACAACAAAGCAGGTCTTACGGGACACTCTTGTGGACATTCTTGTCCCCATGTACCTCCATGACTTCTAGTATGAAGTCTAGCCTGCCAGACTTCCCATCACAATACGTGTACTCTCACTATAACTGTGCTGTTTTAAAAGGTGTGAAAACTCTCTACTTGATCTTTTTTCATCTTGACTACAATCTGTATGAATGGTTTCAGGGCTAGAATCTTCTCTACTGCTCATCACAAGTTACTACTATATGGATAGAAAGAACTGATACAAAAACCACAAAGTTAAAAAGTAAATCATGTCACCCAGACAATAGCCAGGAATGACCTACATGCATTTATCCCATTTAGATTTACTTAGATTTGTTAACATACAGATAAAACTGTACAATATAAGGTTCTGTGTAGGATATTTTACATGTAAAGATACTAGTGAGGTATACGAAGGTAATGCAATACCTACATCTATGCTTGGCAGACCTTCCATGAACTGATTTAACTCACTAACCAGTGGAAAACTTACGCAACAAAATGGGACAGATTTTTCCTTAAACACTGAGTGATGTTTGTTGATGGAAAGATCTGATAAGTACTAGAGCAGCATGGAGAAAGTATGGGATCACACAGCTGGAAGCAGAAAAGGAACAGAAAAAGAGAGAAGGGAGCAGGAGAGGAAAAGAGAGAGACAGACCTTCCCTACTTTTGCTGGCAACAAACTGTTAATTCTCTCAACACAGACAAAGAACCACAGACAAAGTCTTAGGGAGAAAGATTAAATCTGTCAATCCCTTGACTGGCTTCAAAAGGGAAATTGGCTAAAACCTATAAGATGAAGTGGTCTGTAATAAATGTCACATGAGACACAGAACACTGAAAGACTATATTCAGTTCATTTAGAGAATCCAGATCAAGTCAGAGCGATATGAGAGACACCTCTCCCACAGTGTCTCAAAACACACTTAAGGGAGGAAGAACATCAACAATGTGCAGCGACTGTTTCTCAGGTTATCAAAAGGGCAACATTTCAGCTGCTTGAGCCAGGTTGAGAACTGGCATTTCACAGGTCAGGAGTCCAGTGATCAGTGACAAGAAATGTTCTCCAAAACACATCTAGACATTGGGCTGTACACACGAACCCCGACATTCCTAGAAGAGGTTTGCCATAATAAGTAACTGCATTTTGTCTGTAAGCTCATTGATACACTGACTACGCTGATTTCTGTTCCTCTTTGTTACTTATATTTCCTTTGGATACAACTTCCTTCTTTTGAACACTACTGAATTTGCTTTCATCAAAGCCTCTAATGTTCTCCTCTTACCTATACTCACAACTAATCCTCCATCTCTTTTCTCTTGATTCAGTTGCTTTTGACACCATCATTTACTTTTTCTTCATGAAATGTTCTCTGCTTTCTTCACTGTCATGGTGTTCCCTCTACTTGCAGACTACTTTGTCAACATCTTTCAGAAGATTCTCCTCAACTCTTCTAAAGTTTTCTAGGGGGAGCTTGGTCTCTCTAAATCTTATGTAAATCCTTCTCACTTAGAAACACTAATTTAAGTGCAACCTCAGTGGGTACATCTACATTAGTGATTCAGTGCACGAGCTCTTTTTAGATGCAAATTTGCCTTGCATCTATGGTTGAATGGTATGGCTCATCTTGCAGAATGAACTTGAGACCATCACAGGTGTGCTTGCAAAGATGTCTTTCCTGGTTGAAGCACTCCGTTTGCAATGTGGATCCCAGATCATCCAGGAGCTACCTCCTTATAAACATGAAGTGTGCATTTAGTACCCCAAAGTGGCAGAAACTTCATTGCTGGTAAAGGTGCAAAAAAAGATGTATGGGCCTAGAACCATAATGGATGTCTCAGAATGAAACTTGGGTCCCACCTGCTCCATGATACACCAGTCAATAACATGGGCTGACAGACAACAGATCCAAGCATTTTTCCCTAGATATTTCTCACAACTGTTCAAACTAATGACACTGTCTGCACCCTCTGTCTCATTCTATATCTCCTAATTAGATCACTGTCAACATAGCTAAACAGAGCTTTTCATTCTCTACCCTTCTTTCTTAATCATTATGATCAACATCACCATCTCACCTATTAAACACACCTGTAACCCTCACATAAGTTTCAATTTGGACTTCTCTCTGTAGCTCCTCAGATCTAGCATGTTCAAATCTAGCTAATTCATTTTTCTTGGTGTCTTTATTCCCCACTGTTTCATTCCATCTACACAGACTCCCATAAAGGTGCACATTTCTTCCCTATATTGCAGCAAAATATCTTTCTCTGAACTTGATGAATGTAGTCTGCTCTGTTCATCTGCATCCAAAACAATTTTGCAAAAGATCATGAGTATTTAAGCACATAATTTCTCTCCTTGTGCCTCCACAAGTGGAAGACTCGTTGCAGTAATCTTCCCTTTCATGGTTTTATCATCTCTGTCCATTCACTAGCAAACTGACAAACCCCATACTGAATTGACAAACCATCTTTATCCTTTATTCTCAATTGCCTCTCAAGGTTAGAAATAATTCTCAAAAAATATTCACAAAAGCCGTCTGTTATTCTCCTCTAAATCTCTCATTTGCCAAAACACATGAAAAACTTAACAAGCTGCGGAGCTACTCAGACTAGTGAATATTATGCTGATCAGTATTATCTTATTGCCTTTTTGCACTGAATGTAGACATTTGTTGACTCTTATATCATACTTGAACATTAAACTCTTTGGGATAAAGTATCTCTTGTTCTGTTTTTGAGCATTTCCTAGCACATTCTAGTAGAAGTTCCAGGTGCAGTTTTAATACATGTAGTAAATGCTAACTAAGACAATGTGTAAAACAATAGGGAAATAGTTCAGTCCAATACAACTTCATAGAATAACAGAACACCTCCCAACATCATGAAATATAATAGCAAGGATGAGATTTTATTCTTAATTCATATACCTTAGAGGAATGACATAATATATTTTTAAAAAGCATAATTGCATCATCTGCTTGTAAAAATGGGTATAACATCAAATTAAAGGATATAAATATATATTTTATACATATGTGTGTGTGTAAATACATATATATATATATAAAAGGACCAATTTCCACTGTTCCATATTTTGACTTCCATGTTGACTAGTGACTACTTTGCTTACTACATATATATATAGTAAAAAACCTAAACCAATTATATATATATATCTTTTCAATATCTTTTTAATTCAAGACAATTAGTGATTTCTTTGACAAGTCTTTAATACACTATAAGAATTTATATCTTGTGTGTGAGCAAACAATCTTTTTCATACATTATAAAAATGCACAAAATCATGTTTAAATTCTCATTGTGTTCTTCTTAAACTTTGGTAGTCAATAGTACTGTCACAGTGAGTTCCACAGCTTGATTACATAACATCTGAAGTAATTTAAAATTGTTGTATTTTCAAAAGTCACTGTTAAACAAGAGTATGATTTTTTTTTATTATAAAAGTTCTTCCTCACTTTAAAATTATTCCTATTTCTTTCTCTGAAACTTTAAGACTTGCTTTTTAAGAAATTGGATTACCTAGGACAAAGGATAACATTTAAAGGCAGAGTTTCTTTGCCTCAAAAAGAGCTTTCAAAATTCAGCTAAATGACTCTTTCTGCCTTTAACGCCAGGGCCAGGGCCAGAGCCAGGGACGAGAAAATACAGGCCTATGAAAGTGGGTGAGGACAAATTTTTTTGCTACTTCTGTGCTTTTTTTTTTTTAATCCCTTGGCTCACAGGCCACAACAAAACACTTTCTGCTGTTGGATTCAGGTGACAGTGAAAATGTCTATAGTTATTTGAGAAGTAAATACTAACGTGATAATTATCTGCATAAAATAATTTAAGGCAAAACAGTACTTTTATGTTTTTAAGATAGAACTTAACATATTTATTCAATGCCATATGTGGATATCAAGTTTGTACTTCCATCTTTACGTGCTAAAATACCTGAAAACATTCATGTTAAAAGCCTGAAATCTTAATCTTTGTGTGGTTTAAGTGGTGCTCTAGGTGAAAAGTTGGGTACATCTGCAAAATGGCAGATATGACATCAACTTATTTCACAAAAGGACTCATTAGTTGGGATGAAATTCAGTCAAAACCTACGAAAACCTAAACTAATTCATAATAGAGAAACCCTACTGGAGCATAGTAAGTTTCAGCAGACACAGATTTCCTTAGAACTCTAACACGAAGGAGGGAAAGCTGGTGAGACTGATCCCAACCTCTTGGATCTTGTTTATTAGCTCTGAAGAGTTCCTATTCTTTACTCGTTTAAGAAAATGGAACAGATATTGGGACCTTTAGTTCCCACTACCATTTTCTTTCAAGTTTTCAGTTTTTCAGCAGATTTCACATCTTTCTAGGATAGAGCAATTATTTGGCATCCATATTCAGAAATTAGATACAGATATGTTAAAACAAATGCTATCTACTTATTAAAAATGGTTTAAACATTCAGCTTGGTATTCACATCCAATGGAAAATATCAGCAACTCACAACGCTGACATTTCCAACTATACAGAGTACTATATTCTTTCCTTCTGATACAAGCAACACATGTAATGAGATTTATACAGCGAATATTTGGTAACTATGGTTTGAAAGATAAAACACATCGCATGCATACAAGAAATGTGAGAGGTGTTCACATACTGTCTACTTTCCCAAAGTACATTTAGGGGATTTACTTTTCTTAAAACCTCTTTTGATAAAGAAATACAGAATAGCATTTCTACAAGAGAGTAGATTGAAATGGTACAAACATTTTGAAAACCAAGAATCTTTGTAATCCCTATGAGTGTGTTCAATGTAGCAACATTTACATGAGTTACCAAAGTATATGTACAATAGCTGCTTTATGTTCTGCTGATCTATTTCAAGGCTTTGTAACAAATATCAGATTAATTTATACTCATATTTCCTGAAGTACCAGTATTTTTGAAACACTGAGGCTAATTTAAAAGAATAAAAAATATTAATTTATTTTTGTATTTTAAAATATCACTAAAATGTGCATTTTTAAAAGGCACAGATAATCATTTATCTACTGCGATAAGAGTAAGTCTAAAACAATTCTATTTACACATTTGCTTTTTCTAATGTAACTGATTTCCTCATTCCCTAAATCATGCAAAAAAAAAGAAAAAAAAAAAAAGAAAAGCATTTCTGGAAAATATCTTAATCCAGCCAAAATAAGCCTCTATGCCTTTGGTCCACAGAAGCTTTATTAGTTTCCTGGGCTCCATAGCGGGATAAACTATTTCATGCATGAAGGGATCAGCATTCCTTCTCTTAATCATTGCTATTGTACCCATTACAAAGCTCTCTGAACATCCCCTATGGATACCAAATGCTATCTTAATCACCCCTCAATTAATAACTTTATACTCACAGTTTAACTCTTTTACTTCTATGTATAGTAACTGTTACTTCAGGATGATACTGGAGCTTTAACGGAATATGCTGAAATTATAGTAGAGAACTTCTCCACCACAGATACATTTTCACAGTGAAAGTGTGCAGACAGCTGTTTCTAGTAAGTGTAATAGCTTAATACTTCTGCTTTCCTACTACCATGATAGATGTTCGCACCCCTGTCCCCTGTGACCATCCTGTAACTTTTAGAAGCACTAGAAGAAAACAATTTCTTACATGCTTTGATAAGCAATGCTAGATGATGTTGTTTACATACAAAGTATCAGAAATCTCTGCTAGCATCAGCTAAAACTATCATAATATCTCAAAGCTGTACATTCTGGGTTTGCTGAGGCACTATATTATATTCTTTTGAATGTGGTCTCAAAGAAGAAAGTTAGACGTCAATACTTCTTGTTTTAATGAGAGCAGAGACTCATTGCCAATTTGTCTCATCTGTCTCCTCAGGTGCCTTTCTAGTGGGCTTCCACCCCACTTTTTGAAGATGGTGGAGGTTAAATGTTAGGGAAAATGATAAGGGAGCACAGATTGACGTGATGCTGCAGAGAAAAGTAGAAGTCACATCACCTGACGATTAGCACTCTCTTTATATTCAAAATCAGGGATGGGGAGGAAAACACTTAAAGACTTTCATAGGTGAAAAGGCATAGTGCAACCGAATTCTCTCACCACACCTTGTCAGCTAAATTATATTCCTCTTGATATGATTTTACATTTTTTTAAAAGCTTCCCCTTATTAACCTTCAGTCAGTCCTTAGCATTCTAGCAATATCTAACTTCCAAAATTTACATACTGTACTGATATGACAAACAGTAACATCCGCTGTTTCCTAGGATACAAGTAACACCAGAAGTCTAGGTAAAGTCTGCTACGTACTCCCTTCAAGATAAATCCGTAGATTAGTATTTGTTAGACTTCTACAACTAGCAAATACCTAGCAATTTTCCAATATATAATGATTATAAACTGACGCACAAAAGGCTTGTTTTCCTTATCTACTTTCTATGGACCACTTAGATGTAGTCCAAGCACAGATGAAAAACACTGGCTCAGATTTAAGACAGTATTGCATCTATAATAGCAAAGCATTTCTGTAATAAGCTTATATTTAATAAATTTAGGATAAATGAAACCCAATTAAAAATTTATGGCAAATGCAACAAGATGCAAGGCCTACTGATACCTGACTAGTGTTCTGCTACTATTTAGAAAAAAAAAGGTGCTCCCTGGTCCCTGGTAGTTACAATTGTGAAGAAAACCTAAAAATACATAGAAATCATAACTAAGTATGGAACATCTCTATATGTTTTCAGATAAAAACAGCAGTACTTTTCTAATCACGGAAAGTGGAGTTGTATGCGACAGAAGTATACTCTGTCAGATGATGAAAATACGAATGGCTCACTCACACAGGGAACAGAACCTGGCAAGGGAAGGAAGGACTTCAAAAAGAAGAGACTGCTTATCCAGGCCAAAAAAGAATCACTCTGAAAAAAATATGGGTGAGCATAAAAGATGACAAGATAAGAGCAACAAAAAGCATGAAGAGCATTATGATATAACAAGAAATTAGTCATGGAAATACCTTCACACAGAAATAAAAAGCTGGAAAACAGAAAATCTAATTTTAAGTTGGCATGGGATCCGAACGGGAAAGAAATATAATTTTAGGATGGTGATATAATTTCAGTATGGTGAAGCCAATGTTCAGACGTAAGTTGTTCATAAGAACAGGGACTCTGCAAGAGTTAATACCATGGATGGCCACTCAGTCAAAGCAAATGAAAATACTATGCAGGCAGCTCTTAGGAGTGGATTAATATAGAAAAACTTTTAGTAAGTATGGCCTGCACAGTTCCTAGATTGCTAAAACATATTGTGTAAAGTTACATTAAAAATACAGAAAAACAAAAGCCAAAACCTTCGCAGGTGACTACAGTTTCGAAGATTATTTTGAAGTTGGTAAATGCAAACACATACATTATTTTTGTCATCTGGTTTGTCTTAATCAAGAGCTAAAAATTCATTTATAACACTGTACACAAATGCCATGTTTATATCAATATCATATGCAGCTTGCATGAAAAAGTATACATTAAAATGAAGAACAGCAATCTATGTAACGGTCAAAGACATCCAATAACAAAACCACCAAATTCCAGTTGTCAAACATAATTTACTATGTATGTTTTTCTTTTCTCTGTTAAAACAGTAATTATTAAAACAAAAGTGATATGGGTGAGTGTTTATGACTTCTTATTAAAAATCCTGACTTAGAGTAGCGTTCATTTAAGCTTAAGGTTAAAGAAAATCATGCAGAGATCTCTGTGCGATGGCCTGGTGACTTTATATCCTCTTGTCAAACCTCAGCAGTTTTATTTGTAGTGATACATGCCGGAGAAGGTCGGAGGTTAAAGTTGATAGGAGGGCCAACAGGAAAGCCAACCAACTTCTTTCAAAAGATTACAACCTTTAACATATTAGGATCTGTCGGCAGTTAGGACTAACTTTATAAGCCTACATTTTGTGTTCTCTCCTGTGAACTGATCCCCAAACTCCAGATCAACAGGGTCAAAAAAGTTGCCTCTGCTTTCCTTCAATAATTTTCACGATTGTATTACTGTTTAAGCTATTACTTTAATTTTTGATTTTGAAGTGATGCTTAGCACTTATCATTAGTTCTCAGAAAAACATTAACAGGCAGATAAGGTTTCTTCATAATTTTCTTCACCCCAATTTTTTCTCTCACTCTGAAAACTGAGTTTCTCCAGCTTCTTCCAAAATGCCACTAAAGACAATTTAAATAACCCATGTCAGTTCTTGAAAGTGAAATCTCATTTGTATTGCAATAGTAGGCTTTCTTCTCAAATTACACGAGCTTTGACTTCTTTCTCCATATGCCCCTAGCACATGTCCAAAGGAACATAATGCCTCTGGTCTAGGAAATCTGACATTAAATGTAATAGCACCACAGTCTGCTGGACTAAAATCTTTTAGATTTCCCTCCCTTCTTCATACTTCCACATGGCTTCCTCTGTAACTTTTTTTTTTTTTAAATAAAGATAAAAAATAATGATGAATACACACAGAATCACAGAATAGTTGAAGGGACCTCTGGAGAGGGACCTCTGGATATCATCTAGTCTAACTCCCCTGCTCAAAGCGGGGTCAACTAAAGCAGATAGCTCAGGGACATGTTCAGTCGAGTTCTGAATATCTACAAGGATGGAGACCCTACAACCTCTCTGGTCAACCTGCTCCAGTGTTTGACCACCCTCACAGTAAAAAAGATTTTTCTTGTGCTTAAATGGAATTTCCTGTACTTCAATTGTGCCCATTGTCATTATCCAAGACTAAACTAATACTGATGACTGTCTTACTCCATTGAGGCCACTGCGAGCTGTTGACTTCAAATAGAACTAGACCTCTGGTAGATGGACAGATTCTATGTAAAAGATGGTACTGAAATGGAAGCCCATGATAATTCTACATCCATTATCAACAGACCTGTTGGAACAAATACAGGATAAAAAACAAATAGGTAACACAGAGAAGAAATAACAAAAATCACACTGAATTAGTAATCTGATATTAGCACAGGTTATTTTTATTTATAGGAGGTACCTTTAAACAAAGACTTGTCACAAGGAAAGTTTAACACAGAGACCAAAACATGCTGATCTTATATATGTGTGTGTGTGTGTGTGTGTGTCTGTAAGTGTGTGTGTGTGTATAATATATACATATATTTACTGCACCTGTCCCATGATGGCCACAAGAACATTTTGATTTAAAATGCAGATAACATAATTCATTTGATAGCATTTAAACAATGAACATAAAAAGTCTAACAACTTTTCTTATACTCTATCAGATGTCTCTACCTTGCTGGTGTACAAAAAACAGTGTACAGTAATTTTACAGCTATGCACTTTAAATTGAATAACCTATCCCAGAACCCCCCAAACTCTACACATTACTGCTGCTCTACAGGATCAACGTAGCAGAAAAATCTCTTATATTTAACTTTCATATTTTGTATAAATAAATATATATATCTACTTCAAAATTAATTATTATTTTTTAAGTGTCAGACTTGACTTTTAAGTTTCTCCCACCTCTCTTCCCCCTCTTTGAAAACCAAGCAAAGAACACTTGGCAAAAGCAGACTCTGCATTTCACATCACATACCATTTAGCTGTTGCTACAATTTTAATTATACAAAACTCAATGGCCCTAATATAATCTGACTAGCTAATTAATACTCTAAAACGTACAGTCTGAGCTACTGAAAGGAATGTTCTATGTGTAAATTCCCTTATGTCATAGAAAAGACTCACACAGCACAGTGTAATTCTCCATTGGTAAAAAAAATATCCCGTGATGTCAACAGCTTCTTCATCCTACCTGCAATTAACCAAAAAAATCTTAACATATTCCATTTTTAAGCAGTTCACTTTTCTACTAGTTTCAGTTCAGAAATACTCCCTGGTACATATCATAGCAAAATCAGGGAGAGGACATTATAATAAAGAATAAGAAACATTATATCAACAGCAAGGCATAGTTGTAAGCTATTATTTTACTTCTATTGCGACATGTCCAAAAAAGACTGTGGTGACTTCACAGAATTATGTTTAAATTTCATATTTTAGTTACATTTATGCAACTCAGATATACACACACACACACATATATGTTCTAAGATAAGATTTACATTATGACCCAGATGTTTCCCTGAGATTCTCACATGAAGGGAATTCTCCACCACGCCATGGTGACCCTATTGCTTTCACAGAATCAGCCTAATTTGGTGGTCTGTTAAAGTCAGGGAGAAGGCAGAGGCTGATTAGGCTAAGTGTCTTAAAGCTATTACAACCTTGCCAGTCTTGCAGAAATTAAATAAAAAAAAAAATCTATAGTCAAGGGTATTAATTTTCAGAGTTCCACATGACAATTTTATGGAGAAAGACCAGAAAAGCAAGGACACATAAGAAAGTATGGCGTGCTTTCATGACTGGGAAAATCTTTTCCATAACAGTGAGAACACAAGCTATTCTCTCTGAACTTATTCCCCTGGACATTTTGCAGAGAATGATTTGAGCAGTAGTTTGACATGATTTGTATTCTTCCTAACCTCCTATCCTTTATCTCCTTAACACAAGCCAAAAACGTCTGGAACTAGATGTTGTTTTCCTAACATTTTATGCCAAAGCACAGACGATATTCCTGGATATTTTTTCTCTTCCTTGACACACTATGAATGGTGATAAGAAAATGAAAGTTATGAGAAGATCTGTGCTTACGTTTACACTTTTGCTACAGTAAGATGGATTTTCATAACAGAGTATATCATGCATCCACATCTGTAGCGCATTTTACCCTGAGTTTTAAGAAAACACTTTATCAACTATAAGTTCGACCTTGCAGTATTTTGATGCAGTATCAAGCTTCTGCAGATAGGGAATTTTAAACACAGAAGCATGAAGTAATTTGCTTGGTAGTACCAAAGAGATCAATGATGGAAAAGAGATTAAAACCCCAATCTTTCAATTTATAGCCACTATAGTCTACCCTGTCCAGTGTCTAGAGGAAAAAGCATGAGAATCATTGTTACTAAGAATCAGAAAGCATAACAAAGTAAATGAAGACTATCATTCTAACTGGTTCTTCTTCTTATTTGCATTATGAAACCTTCAGCCTGCAGTGAGGCTTGATGTGCTAAATACTGGGCAAACACGTAAGGAGCTACAGTCTGCTCTACAAGAAGTTAGATTAAGCCTTCAGACCTCTGATAACGCATGTGCACATTTCTCTCTTGAATGTTGCATTTTAAAGTAGTGATACCAAATGTCTATTGTTTTTAATAGATGTTATTATCAGCAAGGAGAGTTCTTTAGAGGTAGTGACTGTGATTTTTAACAAAAGAAAACAGAAAAAAACAATTTAAAAATAACTTCCTTATGCAGGCAAAAGTAAAAATTACTTTGACAGATACTAAAATACTGTTCTGTAGTCATTTTTACTCAGTGAGAGCTTACTGTGCTTACCACGTCATACAAGTCACCACTGAAACTCAATCATCTCTGGTATGACACACAGCAACTCTAATAGCCAAGAAAGTGATAAAAAACAACTACACATAAGTTTAGGGAAAGAAAATAAATTAGTAATAGGAAAAAAAAAAAAAGCAGAACCAAAATTTGACTTGAGCCATTACAAATCCAATAGAAATGATCACAACTGCAGCGATTCTGTAGGAGTGCAAGAGCTGCAGAGAGGAGAGTACGAGCTTGTTCAGTACATTCTACGGAAACATCATTACATCTAATAGCTCCGTCACACCAGGTGGGGTGAGTGGGAAGAAAGGGACACAATCAATTGAAAACAGAAGAAGGGAGTTTGGTGATAGCATCAGGTGAGGCACTTCTTTCTCAGAAACAGGCATACCACATACAGAAAGGTTGCCTTAAAGCTAATTGTGCATCTGCTCTGCAATCCCCTTTTAGTTTGGGTAGTCATAAGTCCTCACGTCTCAGGATGCCTAGCAATGAAGAAGATGGTGAGGTATGTTTAAGCAGAACAATGCCACACATTTGCACATTTTCAGCAGTATCTTAGCTAGTTTTTCTCATAAGGGCCAGGGTATGATACAGAGGCTGTGCTATTCATTTGTGCTCCAGTTCAAGGTGTCTACCCTAGGGCAGAATTTAAGGTAGCACTTCCTCCTTCTGCAAGTTCATATGTGAAAACAGAAAATGGACGCTAATGTTTCCTAAAATTATAAGACAAATTAGCAACTCCAAGAACAGAGATGATTTTCCATTTCTATGATCTATCAGTTAGCAACAAAGTGAACACCGATATTAACAATCCGAACCTAATTTACTAGAGGATATAGCAAGACACTAAATATTGAAGCAATGTTTTCAGTATTAGCATGTTTCTTAATGCTCTTGGGACAGCAATTACAACCAAAAAACTGATAGAGTTTTTGCATTTGCTGAAAATGCATGTCAGTGAAGTTGATCTATCTGTAAAAGATTCTCCGCTAAAAGAAGATAACTTGCACACATGCATTTGGTACTTGGCTATGACAAACCAACTGGTCAATGTAATCAATGTATGTGCATCAGGGTGAAAGCAAACTGAGCTTACAAAAACCTCTTCATGAAAGTACAAGGCGAAGCAAAGGGGCAAAACTACTCTACAAAGAGAGCAGTCAATGTTGTGTATAAACAGCTGCTTATCACATGCAAGTTAAGTTTCTAATAGTTTGACAAAAGCAGTATAATTCAATAACGCAGAAAAAGTGCCTAATTAAACTTTTCAACACATGACAGGAAAAAAAAAAGATTTTTTTAATACAGCCAAAACCATTAATAGCAAATGCATTTTTTTGGATTAAAGGAATGGAAAAAACAGAAGTTGGAAATATACTTTGAAATATATATTACAGTATATAACATAAGACAGGAACCTACAGATTCTTCCAAATAGGCAAATGAACTTCTATAAACATATGCCATTTAGATTATTCTGTGGCTAATTGTGATAACACAATTTTACATTACCAAGCTAACTGTTCACCTTATTTTTCAACCCCCCCCCACCTTAATTAAAAGTATTAGCAAATAAAAAAAAGAGGTAAAATCAACTAAGAAAACCTGAAATATCTCTAATACACTATCTATAGTCTATGTGTTAAAAGCTAAAGGACATATAACCACATAAACAAAACAAAGCCATCACTGCTGTGCAGACTGCAGAATATTTTCACAATTATTTTTCCTCCTTGGAAACATACATTACTCTTAATATAGTAACATTCTGAAATTTTATAACATTTTGAATTTCTTTGATATGAAAAGTCTGTTTTATTTTTTTAATTATATCTATTTCCCTGAAAGGTCTTTATAGGCTCTACAAACTACCTTGCATTTTATTATTGCTGACAGTTATCTAAACCACGCTTGAATGCCCTCTTTATCCTTTAGTGAACAATTGAAAGATCATATGCTAGGACTTGTGCTTTCTCTTCTTCTCACCCTATAATTAAGGCATTTTAATACATTTCCTCATAGTAGTTAAGAAAGCACAATGTTAAAAATTAATGAAATGAGACAATTTTGAGTTTAGCAACCATAAATACATACAACATAAATTTGTCTTAATTGTAGATATGAAAAAAAGCCTTCTTGAAGTCACATGATGAGATTACAGAATTGCCAAGATTCTACTTTTGCTGTCTGAGGGTATTTAAATGATGTATGGAAGTCTGACAATACCACAGTGTTGTAAGATACCCTACAAGAGAGGTAAACATTTCTGTCAAACACTCAATTTCCACTGGTTTTAGTATGTTTTCATTTACCTTAAATACATACATATATATATATTTATGTATGTATAAGAAGAAGTATTGCTGGGGATGCTGAAATGGGGGAGGAAAGGGAAGAGAAGAAGCAGGAAAAGACATACAAAGGAAAAAAATTACCATAAGTTGATTGTAAAAAAATTTGACATATGTAAAATACCACTAATATCTACTTATAGCAATATTTCATTAATGGTTATAATAGATTAAACAATTGGACTGGATTTTTCTACAAAATAGAGTTCATTATATTCACATATCACACATTTTTGCAATGCAGACACGTAAGGTTTTTTTCACATTGTGAAAGGAATTAAATGTTTCTAGATATAACTATAGGGTGCAAAATTCAACGGTATCACAGCTACACCATTATTAGAGTATTTCCAAGAAGTTATTGGTAATGAGCAAGTCATACTGCTCATCTTTTAAAACTAAATTAAGTTTCTGAGGCAGAAGTTCTTTATGCTGTCTCAACAAAATGTTGAAAAGATACAGTAAAGCATAAAGCAAAAAGATTACAGTTTTTTCCTTAAGATAGAGAAGAAAAAGACAAGAAGTTGCTCTTCAGAAGATTTTTTTTAGCATTGTCAGACTGTTATATTATAAACAACCTTATTAGTCCTTTATAATTACAATAGGTACCTCTGGACAAGATCGAGGAGACATGACAAATGCTTCTGACTTCTTTTTAAATCGAACTTGGAAGGTCATCGCTGAACAAACAGAATGCTATACAACTGGGGCCATAAATTGTGGAAGCTAACAAAAAGGTAAGTTTTTTGTTGTTAAAAATTAAAATTATTCTGTTTAGACTTTTCTGTATAAAATCAAGGAATAAGAGGAGTAACATGATGAGACAGGTTAAAAAAAGATAAGTAGCTAAAGAAAAAAAAATCTTTCCAAACTTTAATCTTATACTGTTTCTATCTGCAGTTGAATCTGTATTTTAATATATATGCAATGTTTCTGAAATAGTTGCTTTATTTTACAAATATGTCCTTAAAATAATTCCCTAATGAGGGTTTACCTATGTTTGCATTTACTTGGTTCAGTATTATGATGATACTATGGACCCTTAAAAAAAATGCAGTCAGTCTCAGATCTATGGGACTTGCTTGCTGTTATTCTCAAATGAAACCAGCAGCAGAAAAGTATGCTACTGTGTATTTCTCCTAACATTTTAATTTTGTTTCAGAATCATTTAACAGTACTGGTAGTTTTTGATTAAATTTAATTTGTATGGAGTTAAACAGTAACTCAAGTAACTGGAACCGGAAACCAACTGATGGTTCTCACTTTTAAATCTTGTGTTTCAGTTTAAAGAGGAAATATAAGGATTGAATTAGAGCGCTGTAAACTCTTGATGAGAATTAGTGGTATAAAACAACAAAAAAGAAACCTTCAGTTATTTTCCTTACAGTTAGGCTAAATGAAACTGTAAATCAACTAAATATTTAGATAATACTCAAATAAACAGCTTTACCTAATAAAATTCTAATAGAGTATTGAACATACAATTTGAAACAATATGAAATAAATATGAAATATGAATGACTTTAAAAAGAACCATATGAGAAGTATAACAGTAAAATTACCAAAACTGAAGCAAAGGAAATTCAAACTGAAATGTATGATGGGCAATTAAGTACCTATTTTGACAATTCTAAGTGGTCAAGTTTTTAAAGTATGACACAGAAACCTTAGCCTATCTATATATGAGTGATAAATGAGGCATTTTGTGTCATTACATTCCCATAAATCACTTTCTTTAACTGCTGATGGCTTTTATCAGGTCTAACCTTTTCAAGCTTCTATCAGAGTGCTAACATTTTCAACTTTGACACATACGCAGTTTACAAATTCTGCAACTGATTAACTCTGGACAGAAGCTCACCGCCATCATTGTCTTCTTCAAGTTGGGTTACAGCTTCAGTGTCTCAAAAAACTCTCACACATTCCTCATATGCCACAAAATCTCAGTGCATATATTGGGCTGTGCTGCAAAGGATACAAGACATTTCTCCTTTTGAAATGAATAAAAGAGAACATACTTTCAAAATGACTCTTCTATAGAAAGTGAGCCTGAAATATGTATACTTTTCACTATTTTGAAACCAAGCAAGTAGAACGTTCCAAATAAAGTGATATAAATATTCAGCAGCCAGAAGTTAGCAAAATAATACGATCAATTTATTTTATATTATCTTATAATTTAAACAGAAATTTTGATCAAATCAGTACTCCTGATTACATGAAGAATGCTGTGGTTAAAGCCTGTGAGGTAAAGAAGTAATAATAATAATAATAAAAAGAATTGAAAGAATAAAATATTGCAATAAATGTTACATATATTATGTAACAAAACACTGCAAATTGTGTGCTGATCATGATCCCTGGCCCAGAAATCATTCTGTGGGATCCCTCACTAGGCTCTTGTCTGAACTATCCTGTAAATTTTGAAGACGACTCCAATCTCAGCACTGTAGCACTTAGCACCTGATAGCGATTTAACCATGATAACAAACGCAGAACAGTAAATGCAATATCAGAAGAGAAATAAGAGGAAATAATGTTTTATCATGCATAAGTGAACCCAAAGATTTCAAGGAACACTTCCTTTCTGTAGAAACTAAAATTAAATTACATATCTGCATGACACACACTCCATCTTTTTCTATGAATAACTGATAAAAATCCACCTAGGTGTCTTATTTCAAAAACATTTTAACTTAGTGTACTGCACTAACAATAAGAAGGGAGCAATACAATGGTACTTCATGCCTTAGCAGCATCAATACACAGTAAGAATTATACTAAATGCGTATAATTTCACTATTTTTTAATTAAAAATGTACAGAATACCATTTAATTCAGATGTGTTTCACATATAGAAAAAAGCAGTGAAACATTCAAGGAAATGCCTTTACAAGATGTAATTGATACAGACATTGAAACAAAGTTCAAGTTTAAAGAGATACTGTCTTTGATAATATTAGTCAGACTGAAGAAATCTTCATGTTGCTTGTGTGACCACTGGAAGCCTGGTACTTCAGATGGTATTAGTTTTGATAAGAACTAACTAGACATCAGACCTAAATAATGAAACCTGAAGAGACAGGCTTGGACCACGCAAATAGGAAAGTCCGCAGAGGCTCTCCCATGGCAGATCATCTCTTGTTAATAAAAGACAAATCTTAGAAAAATAGTGGGTGAAGGACAACTTTTTTCAGTATCACAGCTAACACAGCCTTGTAACATCAATGTCTAAGGCCTATCCATGACAAATTAAAAGTTCTTTATTTCACTAATAATGTCACACATCAGAGAAGCTGTGCAGTTAAACTTTGACAATTTAGATGTAAATCCTGGAATGCCTATGAGTATTCATGACAAAGGCATATTTATCATTTAAAACAAAAGGACATGACTTCTTGATGTTCATATCAAAGAACAGTGATGGATGAGGGCATGCTAATCAAATGACAAACCAGAAGGAACACAGATGTTTGCTATTTTGATTAGGGAGGGAAAGAAGATCCCTTTCCCCAATTAAGATACTAACATCCTAAAACTATACACACAAGTATATACATGTTTATACAACACACTGTATACATAGGAGCTTAGTATGTTCTTAAGTAGACATGCTACAGATAGTAATTAGAATAACTGCCAATTTACCTAAGGTCCAAAGAAGCCACACATAGTAAAGAAGAGAGAACACTGGCTTTGATTAAGTCCAGTATAATTTATTATTTATAAGCAATTTTAGCTTTTTAAATTAAAACTCCTCAAGTCGTCAGAGTAAATTATTTTACCATTTTTTGCAATTTGTTTCCTACCACCTTATTTCTAGGTTAAAATTATGCTTATGTGAAATTACACTTCTGTCATTTAGAGTTGCATAAAATAAATGTAAACATGTTACTGAAATCAAAAAACGGTTTACATGGAATGCCACAAGCAAGACCAGTGCGGAGCTTCAGAACCAGCTTTTTATTTTGAGCTCTTACACTTTTGACACTCTAAGTCATCTTATTTCAGTGTCTTGCTTTACATGTACCCAAAACGTATCAAAATACTTATGCACATTTCACAAGAACTCTCAAGCATCAAGAACTTTGCTTACTAAGCACGAGAGTCACAGCTGCTGTCAGTGAGCCTGCCAAGTCTTTGTTCAAATGGTAGATCTGTATACAGTGGCAAGGCCCAATGGGGCCCAATGATACTTTCACAAAGTACTTGTCAAAGGATGATAACATCCAGCTCCTTGAAATCTTGCTGAATTGGGCTTGATTTTCCTTCTTTCTTTCCTTCTCCCTTAAGCAGGTAGCAACTATAAAGCAGATCTCTCTGATAACTTTTTCAATACAATTCTACTGTGAGTGAACAACTTTTGACATCCTCAAAAAAGTGCCCCGTCACTCGTTCTGAACAAAGAAAAGTCACCTTGCTAACTGGAGAACTATTCATACAATATACTTGTTTCTATCTTGCTGTAGTTATGAAACCTAAAAATACAGTACTGAAAAAGGAAAAAGTGCTAAACCAAAGTGAGTAACTGATTTTTTTTTTTTTAATCTGAGTCCCCTACATACAGTTTTCAAGACTTTTTAAAAGAAGGACCATTTTATAAAGTATAGAACAGCATGAGATGGAATATAAATGCAACCGGTGACACTGGGGGAAAATATATTTGAATAAAACATATTCTTAATGCAAAAACATTTTTATTATTGTTAAAATTATTTTTATCTCTTTCAGCAGAAATGCACATGAAGACAAGAATTATACAATTGTCTGTTTGAACTGTAGTGTTTAAAAAGTAAACCAACACTAACAATCATTTTGCTCTACTACTCAAAAGCCCTAGCCAGATCTGATGAAGTGCTTAATGCAACTTATCCATATATCCTGAGTGCCTTCTTTAATGCAAGATAGAGAATTACTGTCCTGAGTAAGCAGATTCTTGTGCTCCAGAAACACAAATACACACTGTACAAACTCACAGAGTAAACAAAATGCAGGCAGTTTCAATATATATTTCTCAGTTTCATCTTTAATCAAAAGAAATTACTCTCACAGAGGCAGGAAGGTAATTTGGGACTCCACAGTGACACTGTATTTCTCTGCGCCTAAGCCAAGATTTCCTAGACACAGGGAATTTGTTTAACATTAAATGTGACTGCTGCCCATTACCCAGACAGGGATGACCAAATCTACTCATTTTATACCTCAAATTGCACCTAGATTGTTCACTAACCTAGCCAGCCTCTTGTTTTTACATGCCTTATTTACTGTGAATACTATTTATAATCGGCTTTTGACATTATTTATTTTTTTCTTATATTAATACAAATAGTTTTATACTCTAGATTTAGTAGTTTATCATCTAATATATTAAGGGATGCTTATGACATAACTAAATTCCTCCACTTCTTGGCCCTTTTTTGAAAAATTTACTAGATGCCCAATATATTTAATATTCAATAGCATGTGAAAATAATTTTTATGCAACTCCGATAGTTAGAAAGATAGATAACTCAATTATTAGCTCATCTATCAAAATATTCAGATGTATAAGAGGCTACTAAAAAGATTGATGACTGAGAAAGTCCACTGATTCTCTAGCCATCATATTCACACATTTGGCTAGACAACATTTTTCGCTGCCTTCACAAGCAAGCTTCATTACCCATCGCTCCACTGAAAAGAGTTTATTATGAGGCTGCCATCTTGGCAAGACTATTATTTAGATGATAAATGTCGGGTGGAAAAAGTGTGTCTCGATTTTTTTTTTAAGATGAGCTTCTTGATAGATAAAACAAACAGCATCTACATTTCTAATTAACTTAAATTTGGCAGATACAAATACAGGTCAGTAAAGCTATGATATGCTACTAGATTATCTTCTGCCTGAATCTTGCCCTTAATTTGTAAAATGTAAATTAACTAATTAGAAGAAAAGCAGCATTATTTGTGACAAAATGCTTCTTCTATTTCTTTGCTTTGTGACATTTATGATCAACTGTAGTCCTTCATTCTAACTTCTAATAGATGGATAATTATGCTCATATTAATTTATAAGGCTTTTAATATTTTAAACCAAATGAAAGACTTGTGATTTCTGAATGCTAGAAAGCACAATGCGCTCTACAACATGCAACTAAACTACCTATTTGCCAGCTTCATTTCATTCAGAATGTTATGTTGTTTGCATGTATATGTAGAATGTACATAGGTACAAAGACACCATTTTTAATATTCAATACCAGACTCAAAAGAAAATCCCTGTTAGTATTCTTAAAATTTTCCTGGAAATCAGTGTATCCTTTCTGCACATGATGTATAGCAATAATAATACAACTGTGCTTTGTTCATTAGTACTAAGAGTTAAATTTCCTTTTATACTCCTACTTCCCTCCTCAATTGTCATTTGAAATGGATTAGACTAGCAATTATAGAATTACATGAAGGAAGAGGGAGTTGGTCATTCTTGAGTTTCAGCCCAGCAACTTGACCTTGTTAAATAAAAAATATATGATATCATAGTTTATAGGAAAGGATTTTTTTTGCTTTGCTTTGGTTTTAACTATTACTAGGTAGATAAAGACTAAACAATAAGAAATACATTGAAAATGTCAGATGTAAATGTCAATTGATAATTACAAGAAATTCTGAAAGGTAAGGTCTGTGGGGGGTTGACATTCTTTGACACAGTGGAGTGTCTGCGACCAGGCCTTGGCAAGCATAGCAGCATCTATGCTGTCAGCTCTTATCGTACATAAACTTAGATGCTTGTCTAATCTGAATGAGAAATACCAGAGAAATTGGAGCTGAAGCCTAGCAGTAATGTAGATGGAAGCTGAAAACGCTCTGTCTGCACTACGTGAGAGTCTCCTGTGACATGACAGTATTTGAGACAGTACAGAAAAATATAAGGAAAAAATAATTTAAAGAAAGCTATACAGTGCTTCACTTACTACTTTTTAAGTTGAGAATGTAACAATCTAGCAGTAAAACAAGTTTAAGCACTAGAAGTAATTTATAATGAAAATCCTGATTTGATGTCCACATTGAATACAATAGTTAAGAGAATAAAGCATTAAAATGTATATTTAATTTACATAAATCATTCAAATGTAAATGCCAATATGTACACACTGTGGTTTGTTCTTTGCTTTGACAAAGTGAAATTTGATACAAAATAAAACAAACTAAAATGATCATCAAAACAACTAACATTATAGCAATATTAACCATGAGCTGTGGTTTCCATGAGAAATGTCTTCATGGTCTATTATTGAATCATTTTGTTAAAGATGAAACCATTGGTGAAATATTAAAACTTTAGCTTTGAGCTAAAGTAAAAAAAAAAAAAAAATTGCATCAACTACATGTTGATTTTGATGCTGTTCAAGTGTTATTGAATAAAGATCTTGTTTAAGATTACTAATTGAAGTGGAGTAAAGAGGGAGGGAGGAAGAAGCAAAGCAAAACTCAGCTTGTGTGAAATTCGACGAGCATTAGATAGCTAAACAAATCCTAAGTCCCTCAGTGTTGCAGTAAGGTCAAAACCTTTCAGCATTGTGCCAGTGTGTCAAAATACGTCAACAAACCATCATACTGCTAGAAGAAGAACGACCTTTCAGTTCTTTATGTTTGGGCCGCCAATGAAGCTTTGGATACTGGGTATGCATGAACAGTTTTCCTAGCTACTTGACAAATGCAACTCCCAAGGTTTCCTCTAAGTCGAGTTGTTAAACTACTGGCTTTCAACTTACCAGTACAACTTTTTAAACCATTTGCAATAGGAGAACATTGATGTTGTTACAGAACAGACATCTATAAACCCACAGTATAACTCCCTCTCTTCCCATACCACCTACAACTAGACAACAATTAATACTTAAACAGTCTTCACATATGTTAAACCATTTTAAACAGCTGAATAGAAAAAATGTGTATCTTTCTGATGTTCTGATTCAGTCTTTACGCACTATGATTCACCCTTTTAGTCAACTACAAACGAATTCGAACAGAACACTTCCCAAAAAACCTAAAAACACATCAGCTATGTTTGTGACTGAAATGGAGTCCTACATGTTTTTTCCTTTCCCATGTATCTGAAACTCCTTTTTTATTCTACAGGACACTGATAATTTTATTATTACAACCGTTAGTTATAAATGGAAGTCTCAAGATCAGACAATGTATTAATTAATAACTCAATAATGAATTTAGGTTTCTAAAAAGTACGTGTATCACTTGAAAATTACTTATGGAAAACTTGCTCTTTTAATTCTTCTTTCAAAAAAAATAGAAGCACACAACTAAGGACATTTAGATTACAAGAAAGGGGGGGAGGAATTTAGTAGAGGGATGATTTACTATCCTTATTCAAAAAGAGAAGACAAAATGCTTCTCTCTCATTATGTGAAATTACCATTAGTCTAATATCAGTGTCAAATACGACATCTTCCTACGGTCTTTCTCATATATAGTAAAGATTTTTTCCAGCTAATAACAGCGTCAAGCTTTCTCCTGGGACTCTCTAGAAATTATATTCCGGAGTATACATATGCCTTAGCCAGGCTAGCAGAGAATAGAAAAAGTAAATTGCTGTATTTGAGTTTATATCTTCCTATATCAAGTCATTGACAGTACACTCACTAATTAGTATTTAAACTGTCTGTTGTTGTTCTCTATATACCTCTTAGAAAGCAGCAGCCACACCTATCAGCTCTGATTAACAGACTTTTACAGCTGGTACTCCAATTTTAATTTAAGTCAGAAAAAAATGATGAAATTATACACTAGGGGGGAAAAAAAAAAGAAGTAGCAGCATTGCTGTAAACCTCGGAATAATTTACAACTTGTTATCAGACCCTGTTTTAAAGTGCAAATCTGTATCACTTCCTGTTCATACTCTCCCAAGCAGGTTTGGTCATACAGACTACTTACCAGTTTTTATCTTCATCGTTACATGAAACATATCAATGTTTGTCAGTGAACAATGAAAAGGAAGTGTGGATCTACTACACGTCCACAAATCAACTATGCTTTGCACACGCAGTTGTCTTGTTCATATGGTGGCAGAGACAGACATAGCCTTGCTCAGCTGGATACCACTGCTTTGGAGGAACACATTGAGGGAAAGGATCCTGTGAGTATGTGAATTATTTTAGAGTAAGTTCTTTCAGTTTATAAAATAGCTTTTTTTCTAAATACTACTCTGCAAGATCAGTCTTGGAATACGCAAAACAAAAGTTGCTTTTTCTTGTTTCTTCATTATTAGTGAAAGTTCTTAGTATTTAAACAGTGCCTTGAGTTACAACTGTGCAAACCCACTGACAAGGTATGGTTTGTACATTTTTAATGGGAAGCTTAATTTGAAGACGAGGTTGCAGTGTAGCACTACAATTGAAAATTGCTTAACAATACCATTGATGTATGAGCCATAAAAACCCTTGCTAAGCTGTCCCTGCAGAACTCAGAGTAATAAAAAGGTGTTCTTTTGCACTGAGGTGAACAGACATGGTTGACTGCATCTAGGGAGCTGTTCTGTTAAGTGAGAAAGTGCCATTTCTTTCCTGTCACTATAGGCCAATTTATGATACTCACAGATTTAGTTAGCACAGAGTACAGGATTTAATGAAACATAAATATTGCAGCAAAGAAACCACAGCTATGTTCAAAACTTTCAGTCAGATTGTGTGCAGAATTAAACTTACGTCTGTGATAGATCTAGGAAAAAAACAAAAACAGGAACATTTTCAGTCTCACTGCTACTTTTCTGGAAAACAAACAAACAAAAACCTCAATGGAAAAGGTCTAAAACCTCTCCTGTTCATTCATTTCAAATTATCTAGACATGCATTTCTATCCGCATCTAACCGGCGATGTTTAGGGTTCTCTCTCCAATTTCAATTCAGCTTTCAGCTCAGGTTTACAGAAACCTAAACTATAGGTTGATTGTCATGATATCTCTATCATGAACTGATGCACCTCTATCACCTATATGCATTCTTCAAGAGGAAAGGAAATGGCACAGGTACAGATGAATCAACTGGGAAACTGGTTCTCACCTCAAAGATCCTTGCATAGGCTGATTCATTAAATCATTCAAAACTGATTCACATTTTGGGCAGCTACTATGTCTTTTTGTATAAACAGTTTGAGAGAGCAAAGTTGATTATCTAAACTGCATGCAACCTAATCTGTCAACAGTTGTTCATTAACCCAACTATCATTAAATTAGAAGAAGCTACAGTGATTAAGAACTCATTTCAGAAGGTGTTATGATACTGTTAGTTTGGCCCAGGAGTACCAAGATTAAAACTAAGAGGTTTTGATCCTTACAAAAAACAGAAGTCTGCCTAATTTCCATTGTTAAACTATCATTAAATTCTGGATTTAGGGAGTAAAAAATCTCACTAATAGAATTTCTAGTTTTCATTAGATGAACTTAAAGTCATTAGATATGTAACAAAGAACATTTTTTATAGTTGTTTTTAATACTATAAGAAAAGACTGGGCAAAATCTGAAAACTAATTCCAAAACAGTTTTATTGATCCACCTGACAATTCAGTCTAGCTTTAGTAACATTTAAGTTACTTGACTAACAGATCACTGAGAGATGTTAATCCATTTTTGAAGTTTCAACATTAGTTACTACACAATACAAAGTAAAATGAAGTTTGCCTTCATTCTGGTTGACTGATACAAGCATAAGAGAAGTTTCCTTCAGAAAAGTCAGGTTCAAATGGTACATATTATTCTGAAGTGTTTTGCACTTCTGAGCTCAAATCAAAAGTGAAGAATCATTTTGTTCAGTACAAAATAGTCAGAAACAACAACTTAGACTTTACACTGGCAATTTTCCTGCAACCATGAAATGGATCAGTCCCCCAGTCTCATTTGTCTGCTTAGCTTTCATCCCATCTCATCCCATACTTTATGAGTATCTTCACGCTCATGTTATGCACTAAAATTCACTTTTAGGAACTGGTTTTCCCTGATACCATTTTAGTCCCCCAAATATTGTCTTTTCTCTTCAGAAAATATTATAGCCAGCATATCAAATGGCCTCCTCCCACCTGGGCAGCTCCATTTGCTCTTGTTTAAACTTATGTGCTAGTTCAGCACCATGTCCATCAGCATCTTTGTACCATTTGCCTAGATATCATTATATACTTACTTTTTCTTTAAGTCTTGTACTCTGGTTATTCGTGTCACAACTTCTTTTCTGTAGCTTTTCTGTAGTATAGTGTCTTTGCCCAACTACTGACAGTCTTGCTGTCTTGCTGAGGTTCCTATAACCTAGATTCCAGTTCTGCAATCCACTCTTCTCTAGAATTGTCAAATAGCCGGCCATTCTCTAATCAATGAAGTACATTGCAGCAAAATCTAATTCCGCACTCCAACCGTGTTATTCTCAAGATCTATCCACGGGTTTCCCTTCCTCTGCTGCCTCAGACAGAGCTGCTTCTAAGGTATTTCCCAAGCTAAGGCTAGCAAATTCCACTTTGTCATTTTCACACATGATTAAAACATTGACTAAAACACTGATTGATGGCCACAGACTGGCCATTGATGTCAGCATATGCTATTAATTTCATGCTCAAGCACGTTTGTGCCATCTTCCACACTGTCCTTCAAATTTCATTGAAGCTCTCTTGTGAACACTGGGCAGACTTCCTGATCTGTACTTTTAAAAATCCTTCATTAAAACTCTTCTTTACCTCACTGATAATGCTTAGCATGCTGGCATGTGAACATTATCTCCTTCTTTGTATTCCACCATATAATTCATCTTCAATTCCATTTTTGTATCTTCCATTTTTGTATCTTGTACAATCTTTTGTATCTTTTGTATCTTGTCTAGGATGGTCAAATTTTTAGAAAAAACAAGTTTTTATTTTGTCTTCATAAGATGTCTACCACAACAATGGTCTAACCAGTGAGGAGGCTTCTAGTACCATGAAAAGATATACAAATATATACCATAGGAACCATTGCAAGAGTAAAGCAGTATTATTTTAACAATCTTTAAAGGAAAAGATCTTCATACTAACAAAATCAACATGTTCAAAAATTCTGTCCAGCATAAATCATTTCTCCTCTAATGTTCCTGCAACTACTTATTTTTTTTAACTTGAAGAGAATATTTGGTGTTACTGTAAAGTGTAGATGATATGCAGAAAAATAGTTTTTTATAAACAACAGAGCAACAGAATCATCTTAGACACAATGACAATGAACAATACAGTTCTCTATGTACAAAGCCCACTTGTTAGACTGCACAGATTTTATGACAAGTTTGGCACCTTGCAGATATTGCTAAAATATCACAGCAGAAGCTTCCACCAAGTTCAGGTACTAAAAAAATTGAAATACAACTTCTGTACCAAAATAATTTATTATATTATCTACTGTCACTATAAAATCACCATATATGATCTGTCACATTTTAATAATCATGATGTGAACTTTTCACAAATATTTCATCATTACAATTTGACATACTAATTAATGTAATGCAAAATGTCAGACTAGTTACATACATTTTATTCACATGGTTTAATACAAAAGCCACTAGTGTTTTTATCAGTAACTTCTTTTTAAAATGTAGTACTATCTATAAGGAAAAATGATAGAAATGTACCTATTCCAGTAGCTCCAAAACTGGTCCTGCAAGTAGGCTTGGTGGCTACTTTCATCACCAAAGGAGGCTTTACTTTCAATCCAGTGAATTATGTGTCCTTCAACAGCTAGGGCGACAGCAGAAAATAAAAGTGAGCTCTGAAAATCAAACTCAATGGCTTTTAAGAGTTCTATGTTTATGACTTCCCTGTTTACCCCCAAAACTACCACACGACTTATGCTTGCAATAGAGCTCTATACTTGTAAAAATATCTTTCAAATATGCACATGGGATATTTTTTCATAAACTACCACAAAATATTTTAATAGATAATTATTTTAATTTCAGTTTAATTATATCCTATTCTAGAAGTCCTCTATATGCATTTATTCTAACATAAACAGAATGTAAAGAAAAAGAGACCAGACTAAAGTGCAATTGCGCCCTATTTTTCCCCTTACTTTGCTTCCTAGTTGTCAGAAGAAGAGTTGAAGACTTCTGGTGAATAACAAGGCCAGTTAGCCAAGCTGCTGAAGAGAGAAACTTCTCAGCAATGTAGAGTGGAATGTGTGAGAACAGCAAGAAAGGTTATCCTAGATATATATATGTTCTTTCTTACTTCTGCAAAATCAGCAATGCTTCATCAGGGAGAAGTAAGGAAAAAGAAGGCTTATGTCAAAAAAGTGATTCTGAATTTCTGCTTCTCTAAATGCTCTTTGGTGCATGTCCCTCCCCATTTCTTCTAGGAGGAAACTGCAATATTAATATTTTTTTTCTTTTTTTGTAAAAGGAGAGTCACCTCTGAGACTGACAACCTATTTTTGCAGAAGAAATCATGGGAAACACTCTGAAAAATCATCTAGTCTCCACAAAGGTAATGTGGAGTAGTATTACTGAAGTCTTTACAAACATTTGGTTTATTTTGGATTCACTATAGCATTTACAGCCATAATGTCTATCTTAGTCTCAGTCTGACCTCAGATAAGGTGCTCTAAGGGCATGCAGTCCCAGAAGCACAATACAGCAAGATTAGAAGAGGCTGCAGCAGCACATGGTTGACCACAGACTGTAAAATTACTTGGGAACCTTGGGTAAATATTCATGAAGTTGGCACACTGAGATCTGTAATGCCACACCTACTCTGCTATCAGTAACCAACTTGTGTGGGCATATACAATAACTCCCCCCCAGTACCTTTAGACCCCAGGGGGTATAATATCTCAGGCACAAACTGTGGAGTCAGTTGAAAAGTAATTTCTAAGAAACATTTGCCTTTCCTAGCTATTTATTGAGTCACGAAGAAGAGAATGTAAGGACAGACCTCAGTTCAGATCTGACAACAGGTAGAAAATTATTTCCTGCCAATCTCAAAAGACTGCAATCATTTGAAGAAAGTGCATACTATTACTATAAGGATTTTCAGAGACTGACAAATCCATGCAAAAAAATTAATGGATCATTTTTAACCTTCTATCTAATAGGGCAATATTACAAACCCGGGAATTAGTTTGGGTTTTTCCCACAGTACCTTCTCAAGCATTTCAAGAATTAACTCCATCTATTTGCTTTCCATTAAGTATTCATCTGATCAGCCTCCTGAATAGCCAGGATATAATGTTATCTGTATCTAATTTAAAAGTGGATATCTGAATATAAAATGCAAATTGTATATTGAAGTCTGAACTATTTCATAATCTTCTCTGCTAACTTTAGAACTGAATAAAAAAATAACCTTCTCCCCCACTCAAGCCCTTGATGGCTTTCTGTGAATCTCCAAAGATGAGAGCTATGGAAATAAAGGAGTAGATATTAATTGAAAACCCTCTAGGCATGTCTTGACAGAAGTGAATTGCAGATCATCAGAATGCCACAGTCTCAAATATGCAACAGTTCAGTTACAAGGGTATTATTTACTTTGTGAATATAACCACTTCTTAACGTCACTACCATAATTCTTTTTTTTTTTTTGGAACCTGATTAAGAGTACAAACATCGTGGAGCTGAAGGAGGTCTCATAGTTGATTATGTCCTGGATAAGAGAGATTGTATCTCAAGATCTGCTGAGTAATGACATATTTTAAAGTATACATTCAGTTTCTTACACCACCGTAAGAATGAATGATCTTGATAAGAATCCCAACTGTTGTCAATCCCAAGAACAGAAAATCAGTCACGCATGACTTTTTATTTTCTCTAATAACCAAACCAACCACACTTGCACAGACAGCTGCTGCATTCTAAGGAGGAGAGGCAGAAGTCTTTTGGTCTGAAAGTCAGTTTACAAAAGGTGATTATGAATCTTTTATACTTGGAGAACATGGATGTTTTTTCTTCCATGGAACAGCCACTAAGTCATCTGATTACCTTAACAATTTACATGGCCTCATGACCAGAAGATGTAGATGAACTCTGACATGATCTTTATGCCTACTTTTATCTCTTCTCGCTTTTTGTTATGTAGGCTACTAAAAAAAAAAGAGAGATCTACAGGGCTGTATTTAGATGCTAAGAGGTGACGAAAGAATAACTGCACACCGACAAACTTTTACTCCATGACCTTTAGGTGTAATGGTATTACTTTTAAGAGTGCTTTTAATTCGACTGGGTCTAGAAGTTTAAAATAATTATAAGTATTTCAGCGCTCAGTTCACAAAGACAGTGGACAGTGTAGGTTAGAGAGGAGTGGGGTTTTGGGGGTTCTTGTTGTTGCCTTTTTTTTTTTTGTGGTGATGATGCAAAGATGTGCAAAGAGTGATGAGGAAATATCAAGGAATACTGCTTATGATCAAACCTCTGTGACACAAACTAGAACTTCTTACAACTACTGGGCAATTACTGCAAAATCAGAATAATATTGTATTATCTTATAATATACTTTACCTTCTCATGTCTTAAGTAACCATATTTTAGCATAAACATTTCTACACAAAATAATAAAAAATCTTTTAAAAGACTTACCTACTGGTACTTCTAAAATAAAGTCTGGTGTTTTGTCATAACCCTTTGCACGAAGCTGATCTTCAGCTATACACAGAGAACAAGAACTATTGTTTATAAAACTATTCTATTAAGTAGAAAGCAGTATAATTAATTTTCTTTTAAATAAGAGTGCAAGAATTACTAATGCAGTCATACACATCTTTCTTATGCACGCAATGCTGTGTCAGATTAAATGAACCTTCATAGAAAACCTGAAGCATGGATATAAAAATGCTTCTTTGTCATCTCTGCATTTTATGTCTTCATTATAAACATCATTAATTCAAGCTGTCATACAATATTATATAACCAAAAAAAAACCAAAATAAAGAAATATATTTGCTGATTGAAAGAAGAGTCTCCCCACATTAAGAAGCTTGTTGAGATTAATCCTACCAACATCAAAAATATAGCTGCCTTCTTGATTTTATTTTAATGTTAGCATAAAGTTGTTAAAAAACAAGAACACAAATCCTTCTTTTCCAGTTGGACATCTATCAGAGAGAGAGAAGCCACAATTTTAATTTCTCTTGCATCCTGCATAATGTAGAATTTATCCAATTTTGCAAAATACAAAGATTAAGAAATTTTCTTAACATTAACTGTACAACGCTATTGCTTATGAATATTAAAGCTTTCAGAAACATTTCAAGAAACAGTAATACAGAGTGAGGAAGACAAAACAAACAGTAAGAGGCTTGCTCTAAAGAAAAAGAAAGCGCACAAAGCGCTCAGTGTTTTCTAAAGTATTGTCCTTGATTTCCAATACTATTACACTGGTATTTCTGAAACACCATTTCTCCATTAGATTTTGGAGTGACCTGGTCATTCAATTCCAGACATGGCTTTCTGTCTTCACCCAACCTCAACTAATGGCACAACCTAGTAACAAGTAAGGCTGTGTAGTTCCTTAACACCTACTGGGCTGTTGACATTGTCATGCATCCTATTCGCCTTTCTACATCACCTTTGATTAAAATTAATGGCCCATTCTTACTGTTAGGTAGCTTATTTCCAATCCATTTATCAGGTTAGGACAGTAGTTTCATGGCCAATGTTCAGAAATCAGTTCTGGAATACTTTGTGCATATCCTGAAAGGTCAGCAGTTTGAGCAACATTCTAATAACATGAAAAACATTCACAGCTTATAAGAAATTCACCTTTAGAAATCAAAATATTTTAAACATGCCTAAAGCAAATTCCCCTCTCCTTTCTCACCACAGAATAAACATCTTAAGTAATTTTTTATTTTATTTAAAAAGTGAGCTAATATGTAAAGCAGGACATTAGTAATTTTGGAAAGTCGTACAACCATTTAAATATAAACTGCAATAGCTGCTATCCTTTTTGATAGCTGTATTATTTTTACTGAAATTTGAGAATATTTCTTCACAGTAGTACATTATATTGTAAATACAAGTCTTGGCAATTATATCACACAGCTATTAAAACTCTTCTGGATTTGGAGTCAGATGTGGTTGTTGGTTATTTTTTCAAACTTAGATTGTCAGGTATATAGATAAAAGGTATTTAGGTTAACAAGGCTCTAGTTTAAAACAACCTATGAATAGACAGTTTTATGCTATAATATAAAAATGAATTAATGTTCTAAGCAATTTCTTAATCTTGATAAGAATAAAAAATAATCCAGTTTCATCTAACTCTATTTAACTATTACTAGCTCTTAATTGTTTAAAACAGTTTAGAAAAGATGATCAGATGTCCTGGTTGAAACTCTCAGTATTTAAGAATATACAGATAGCAATATAAAGCTCAGTCTTTTCCATCACATCTAACAAAGGTTAGTATCACAAATTCAGGGAAATGACCTTAAAAAAAGCAATAAAAACAAGGACAGATGTAAGAACAGTCATTTCCTGGTATGTTGACTCAGCAGGTCTCTGAGCTGAAGTTTGCACCTCTATTACTTTGAATACTCTTCACCAGACTTCTTTTTTTAAAGAATCTGTCTGATTACTTTTGAACTGATTTGACTCTAAAGCACGCCCTGACCAAGAAATGTTTTTTGTTTTGAATCCATTGCTGAATATTTTCTCTTGGCTCCCCCTAGTATTTTGTACTACAAGAAACTGTGGAAAATACATTTTAAAACTATCTTTATTAATGACATGTGTTAGCATTAACATATGTGCATATGTGCATAATTACATCTTACTCTTCTTTCAAATATTTCAAACCTTTATATCTTTCGAAAAAAAAAATACAGAACTCTCCACAATCACCATAAACATGTTTTTTAACCTCCCCCCCAAAAAAACCCCCAAAAAATCAAAAAAAAACCCCAAAAGGTTCAAGCTTTTCAGCTCAGGTATGTTTCAGATGGGTCCAGAAGCCACAGAGATACCATTCTGTACACCTTAAAAGACCTTTTAGCTCTTGCATGGATGAAGAGAATGACATAGGACTGCCTGAATGCCAGACCATTGCAGCTTTGACAGTACATCTATTCATCCTCAGGTTTGAAATCCATGTTGGAACAGCTCTAATGAGTAGTTTGTCCCTCGATTCTCCACTGGTTGAGATTTTCAATAAAACTGGAGCTTCTTATTTAACCATATCTTGACATTCAATCATAACAATTTAACACATCATTGTTCTTATACTAGTCTCTGGATATAACAAAGAAACCAAATATTCTTCCACTGCTGCATGAATGGGCAGCAAATGCAAATTTAAGATTACCACAGAAAATGTCAAACATTTCCTGATTTATACCCATGCTACTGGGACATCATGGCGAGACCCAAAGAAGGTTAAGATTCTAGACAAAGGTCAGTTATATACCTTCCCATGATAGTTAACATCTTTCCTAATACACTCTGGAGTAGGCAAAGACAAGACAACATGAAGTCAGATCTTATATAAAACCTAGAAATTCCTGGCATTTTGGTAAGGTAAGTGAACCAGTGATGAAGTGAAGGCTGTTAGCCTGTTTTGAGACAAGACTTCTATTGATCACCTAAATCTTAAGACAAGATGATAAAGAAGACTTGAGAACTGTGTTTTTGATGGAGAGGAAGTGGCATACACTTTCCTTTCAAAAGCAATACCTAACTAAAATGCAAAAACTACTAGTTTGCATAGGTTTCCAATCAGTTTCTGGGTGAATCTGAAGGTGTTACTTCTGATCTGTAGGCTTCTAAAGCTAACTGCTCTGGAAACAGAAGAATTACCTCCCTGACACTAAAAGTTGATTCATACTGCCCCCAAGATTATACTGGGGCAATTTATACCCACTGTGACATCCGACCATACTTTCTTCTCCTGCAGTATACTCTGTATTGTCTAGGTAGATGCAGCAGTACAGAAAGCTTATTATTATTCTTGAAGAATCCCCTTTGTTAGGGAGTAGTACACTAACATGGAAACTGGCAGCATGGATTCCGTTTCTCTAACACATGGGTTAAGGTAATAGAATTGGCAGTACAGCAATCTAGGCCATAAGCCTTCCTCAACACTGGATTTCAGTCCTACTCATAGCCTAACAAAGACTGAATTTGTTGACCTGTAAGAAATGCTGTCAGGTCTTCTGTTTTCCAGAGTTTTCCTTCAAGTTTTAGTAACTAATTTTTGAGAAAGGAAAAGATTTTATTGTAAGGACGTTGAGTAATCTTGCAGATATTGAGGAAAAGGTCTTTTTCTTTTTTCTTTTTAATCACACTCAGAACCTTAGAGATGCACATGAATTGCACAGAAATAATAATAAATATAACCACTTAGCATATCTTAAATCATGACTAAACAGTACTTCAGTACACATAAAATGTAAACCATAAATTAAGCTTTCTCATTTATATCTTTATATGCCAATGAGTTAACCCATTCTGGAAATTTTGATTTGACAGCATAAATTTCTTCAAGCTTATTTTTAAAGACAAAATTGAAGCTTAATGAAGGTCATCAATCATTAAAATTTAAATCTGGTCTGTGTACAACATAAACTTGCACAAAGCCAAAAAAAAAAAAGACAATTGTTGGTTGAGGATCCATTAGTGAGTCATCTAGTCCATCCCCTTATATTGTGACAGGATTGATTTCATTAATCCCCTACCAATTTTGATAGATGAGTGTCAAGTCTAACCTTAAATTTTTCATTGAAGGTGATTCCATAACCTTCCCTGGCAGCTTGTTCCATACTTAATGTTCCTAGAATTGCTTTAGTATTTTAACTCAATATCATCTTTCCAAATGCAGATTAAGGCCATTACCTCTACCTCTGTTCTTATAGCCAAGTAGGAATATAGCCTACTCACATTTTCATAGTTTCCCTTGCAAGTTTGTATGTAATAGGTATTCCTCTCTTTTTTCATTTTCTCTAAAATAAGAGAGCACACTAACTCTGTTCCTTAAACATATGGCAAATCTTTGCAAATCTTCTTTCAAAGTTTTAAAATTTGTTTAAGGTTTCCAAAATCTTAACCAAATCTAGCTTTAGGAGAGATCGTAGTCTCTGGCAAAACCAGTAAAATTCCCTAATCATATGAATTTAGTAGAAGGCTGAAACATAACAAAAGATAGTATTTCATTTTGTTATTATCTCACCACATAAGGAATCCAAGATTTGAGAAGTCATCATAACTTTATTATCACAGTAAGAAAAATGATGCTTTAAATACTAATCATTGTTTTAATGGTATTTATATACAAGTAATATAGTATGGGCTAAAAGAAAAAACCTAAAATCACTTTCTAAGAAATTAATCCTTAAAGTAACTTTATACATACGGATTGGGAAAAGAGTGCTTGCATTGGTGGTGGGAGGAAGCAAAAAATTCAGCAAAAACTGCACAGAGCGCTGAATGAGTGAATCTTCTAGCAGTTCTTTAATTCATAAAGCATTTTGCAGCTAATATTTCTTATGCTTCCTCCTAAGTCTCACAAGGCCTAGATTATGGCTAATATCTCATGACACCAAAAAGTAATACTGCAGCAGATATTAAAGCATTTTTTTCAGCTACTTATTCTATAAAATATTAATTGCAAGCCTGTGCATGTGCTGTATATATAGGGTATTAGGTAACTGAGTTCCTGCTCAGTTCTAAATCAATAAAAGATATCATGTACAGCATCAGTCATTTTTTACTCTTCCTTTACTACCTAATACAATGTGTTTGGAGGTGGGTTTTTTTTTTTTTTGAAAGTAAACAGTCACTGAAATCTTTGAAGTTAAAGATTCACTGGCTAGTCTTTACTACAGATTCTTACCTATGAAAGACAGATTTTTTTCCAAAAGCATTTCTCGCAGCAAGACTTCATGCTCATGCCCAATCGCGCTGACAGTTTTAGGTTAAGAAATGGAAGATTATTTTGGAAAAGAACAAAATTCAGAACAACATCTCAGGTAAATGATTCATTCATGATAAAATTTATTGGCCCTCATCTTCATTTCAAAAGTGATCAATGATTTGAACACCAAGTTTTGAAATCCATTAAAGGGATTTTCAGAGGCATTTAGCACTTCCTGAAAATCAGGCTATTGTATACAGCATTAAGTTTACGAAATTGAGACCCATTATTTGTTCAGTACAAATAAGAGAGGTATTTTCCATCTTGCTTTTATTTTTTCCAGAACTGAAAATAAAATATGAGTTTAAAACATGTGCTTAAATAGCTACTAAATTACTCTCTACTGATGCATGTATCAATTCTCTAATTCAGCAAAGAATGAAACAAACTTTTTTTCTTTATACTCTGAAACTGATACGCACTAAATCCATCTGAAACATCTTACTGTAACAAAACATCCTTTTAACTGATTTTTCATAAGCATGAACTAATGTCAGGGAAGGATGAAATAATATTTTACAGTGAAGTCCTTTTCACTTCACTGACAGCCTGTTGATCCAATGTGCTATTCTTAGTAATATGTAGAAAGTCATCACATCAAACATTTTTATTGTATCTGCCTGGAGGTCAAAATTCTGTTCTGGAAACTTTCAGGAAGAATCTTATGGATCATCATAATAAAGGGTCATGTATTAAACACAGTTAAATTCCTAATTCTGTTTAGAATAACTTCTGCAAACTTTAACCATGAAATGTCTTACCATTACAGTAAATTACTTAATTTCTACCAACACTTTATGCTGAACAGCAGAAACTATAACTGCAAGTAATCATTTCATACATATACACATTTTTTATCAAATGAAACTGTATCTGTTACTAGCACTTACAGTACAAAAAAAGGGCAAATGAATAATGGCAAAAATGTAAGACAAATACTGCAAACAGAATTTATAATGCACCATAAGCAGAAACACTTAGACTTAGTCTATAATAATACCTATTATTGATGTATGGCAATGACCATGGGGCAAAACTTGTAAATAACCTCACAAGCCATTTTCTACTCATGCAATCCAGCAGCCTAGATTCCCGTAAGCATCTAAACTATTACTGAAAAATAGCCTCTTGGCATTTACAAAGAGGTTGACTTCATACTTTAGTTCATGCATATATAATCAGATAGTTATATTTAAAATCAATATGCAATCCTTCAGAAGACATTATGCTTTTAAAACCTTAACTTTAAATTGATTTTCAACTATTTTATGTGCCTTAAAATTAACATCTAATTCAGCAACATACTTGCAGATAATATAGTCGCACAGCTAAGTATTACCGAACTTTTCTGCACCAAAGTAGGACTGAAAAACTTTTCATTATTCTCACTGATGTTGTTATATATTGAATAACTTGATTTGAACCAGAATCTGGAGAGAATAGGAAAGACCTTTTAGACTGCAGAGAAATTATTTCTTAAAAACTATCAGTAATTCTATATTTGTATTATCTTTTAACATGACACTTTTAGAAGACTATAGCCAGATTGTTCATCAAAAAATCTTAATCTTATGCACCAAGACTATCAGGCTTTTTGATCAATAACCCTTTAAAAAAATGTAATTTACTAGATTAATCCACTTTCACAGAGCTATGTTTAATGTTGAGGATGGTCTCAATGAATCCTTAAAAATATGATTAAAAACACTTTGGAAAATACAGTTAAAACTCTTATCTTGCTGCCATTAAAGTTAATGGGAACAGGACTGAGCCTGTAGCAGATATGAGGCAAATAATTCTAATGGAAAGAACACATTTTCATGTAACCACTGCATGTATCACAACCTCAAGAAATGTTACGAAAGTAAGGACAAAAATCTTCTCTAATAACTTTCTACAGTCAGTATCTTGTTTCTCATGCATACCTAAATGCCACTGTAGCTTTTCTGTCCTGCAGCTATAGAGGGAAATCCAGATCTTTTCCCAAACTTGATGTAGAGATTTATGCCAGGGTTCCCTACAGTTTGGGAGGGAATTATCTTGCCAGTCTGCTCAGTGGTAGAAGGTCACGATTTTGAAATTGTTCCTTCAATAGCAGGCTGAAATAAAAGAGCAGCTCCTCCAGGACATTATTAAACAGATTTTGGGTCACAGGTATCATTCCTAACAAATTATAATATTTTCTGGAATATTCAGTACCGTATGGAGTTCCTGCAGTATCCTCACTGGATAATGAGGATCTCTGATTAATCATTTCGTCATGGCTAAAAAAAAAAGAAAAGAAAAAAATACCCTAAAACTCAAGCTACATACTTCAAAAATAATGTCCTTTCTACAGATATCCTCATTTCCTTTAAGACGACGAGAAAGTAAAAGAACTGCACTCGAATGTCAGATAAAATTTTAAAAATACTAATCAGTCAATCAAACACAACTTAATTTACATTTGAGAATATTCCAATTAAAACTCATTTTCATAATGAAGCTAATACCATAATGTTGATCACTATCTATGGAACTTAGTAACTTAATCACAGAATCACAGAATAGTTGAGGTTGGAAGGGACCTCTATACATTATCTAGTCCAAACCCTTGCTCAAAGCACGGTCAACTACTGTTAACAGAAAACCAGACACACATTTCAACTAATCAAAACCAAAGAGGTTCAGTCAGGCATATAAATGTGCAGCCACCAAACTGACAACTTCCTGTTGTCCATCTGATTTTTATTAAACAGTATAAGAGAAAGCTCTGCAGTGACCCTCTAGCTGCCTGAATGTAAAATAGGAGTATGAAACGTGTTTTGTGAAGCAGAACTTTATGTCAGGTTAAAGCTAGACACATCTCCACAGTCTAAGCTCGTCAATTGTGCACCTAAAATTTTATGGGAAAGGATACTGTTTGATGCAGTCCACCAGTGGTCCATAACAACAGTCATTCACAGTACACTGCAGACATATAAGAAAGTAGTATAGTGATGGGCAACTACAAAACTATTATAGTTAAACAGTATCTTAAAAACAGTAATTACTTTTCCTCAAAAAGGCTATCAGAAGCTGTTTAGATTTAATCACAGAAAACAAAAATTGCATGCTTTTATTCACTATAAAAGCAAGCTATTAAAAAGTGAAATGCTCTCCTCGCAAATACTGCATTGCCATTTATGGTGCACCCTGACCTCAGTGATAGTTTATGATGACAGTAATTAAATGAGGTTTAAAAATCTTTTACTCTGCTAGGCAGATAACAGCATTGCCACAGAAAAAAAAGACAACTGTGATTAATACCTGATAGACTTGGTTTGCTAGAACTCCATCTGGAATCTGAGAAGGGTCCCGTAACATACTATTTATAAGAGTCTTGGAGGCTAGTGAAATAAAGAACAAAAACATACAAAAAAACTGTTAGCTCAGTGTAAATATATCACTATCCACTTGGCAGGAAGTGAGACATACTTTTATAAAGGAAAACACCGATGATATTGATACTTTTAAAAATTATCCAACTGGCAACTACAGCAACTACAAACCTGTGAATTTGTAGCTACTTATCCATTATGATATGATTTACTCTAACAGTTTTGAAACACCGAAGCATTTTATTAGCACAGGGTGAAATCAGCCCTTGGGTTACTTATTCAATTTCATTGGACAGTTTGTGCCTCAGAAGCATCATGCATAGTTCCTAGGGAAACTGCTTTGTACAAAGAAAACAACTCAAAATAACCTCCATATACTACAAGACCTTAAAGAAGATACGTAGAAATTCAAACAAAATTTATAAACAATGAAGCCTTTGGTCTGAACCAAGCACATTACAGATTTGACAATTCCAGTTCAGTAGTTTTCAAAATTATTTATTTATTTAGCAGCAACACATTTATTTGACTATATTTAAAGGATGGACAAATATTGGTAGGTGACTTCCTGTGCTATTTTCAAATATATAAATCTAAGACACAAAAGAAGCCATAAGTAAGTTTAGAAGGACTTTTCATCAGTTTTTTATTGACTGATATTGGTATTGCAATGAAAAAATAGCATAAATCAGGAGAGGTCTTCATTTTTAAATGTGAATGTAGAATATATACCAAATAATTAGTAATACTATTGGAAAAACTTTATTCTAGAAAAATGCCTTCTACAAACATCAAACATTCCATTTTACAGTCTCTCAGAGAAAAAGCAACACTGTTGTACGAGCACAAGCTGTCTGCTTCCTGGGAATAACTGCTGTTAGAGTTCAGCTGATAGTATATTTATATCAGCAAATCCTTACATGTATACCAGGCTTGAGACTAGGAAGCCTCCCAGCTTTGCCAAAGATTTCCTGTGTGACTTGAGGCAAATTCTTTTAACCTGTGCATGATTCAGCCCTTCTGTAAACAAAGATAAAAACTACTTTTCTCCTGTTCCTTACTAATTTTTTCCCAACTCAGGAGCCAATCCTGACGTCAAAGGAAGCTTTGTCACTCACTGCAGTGACTGAATAGAATATCCTTAGAGAGTACACTGTGAAAAGGACTCTTGGAATTTGTGACCCACCATATAAGCAGTAACGCTAGTAGTAATAACTAATATTTGTAATGCAAAGGCTGTGCTGAAAATAAAGGAGACAGCCATTGTAATGGTTTCCCTGAGGTTGTCTTCTAGAAGCATCACATTCAGTTGGAAGTAATATTTTAAACAAAATATTTTGTTTAGAAAACTACATCCTAATGTAAAAGAACATAAAAACCAAAATGAGTGTAAAGGCTTTGCTAAGGTTATAAAGAATAACATGATAAAAGGCAGCAGGAAAAGTTTGTTCAAGCATTTTTGAAGAGAATGGAATACTAAGCCAAACACTTCCAGATGCATCATGCCATCTTACATATTTGTATCATATTCATCTCATATGAAATAAGCACTACTTTTATAATAAATGACATAATATATAGGCATTTTATGTTAGCTGTTGTACACTGTTAAAAACCTGTTT